>NC_072782.1:29278558-29447518 GCF_022539595.1 Amphiprion ocellaris | reverse complement strand
AAAAAAAATTATCATGAATTTTGGCGCAAAAAAAACGCCTTACTATACTATGTCGAAAAAAAATTGGATTTTTCAAACATGTTGTAAAAACGTGCCATATGATGAAATAATGTAAAGGAGGGCGTGAAAAACACTCCAGAAAGGTTTTCTTTGAAAAAAAGATCATCATGAATTTTGGCGCAAAAAAAATGCCTTACTATACTATGTCGAAAAAAAATGCGATTTTTCAAACATGTTGTAAAAACATCGCTCTAAATATGTCACAGTATAGCCTTTAGTCCACAGCTGTCAGTAGGTGAGGAGCAACACAAAAACAGTCCAAACGCTGGTTTCCAGAGGGTTAGACAAGTATTTATTTGAAAGAGTAAGTTCACAACAACACAACATGTGAGGGGGTTAAAAGCAAATGGGTGTTAGTAAAATAAAAATAAATAAACAGAACTAAAAGTGAACTTCAGGTTGACATTGATGGGCATTCCAACCAGGAACAAAGTAAAGGATAATCAATACGAAACAAAAACTCTTCCTGTTCACCTCTTAAAACCCAAAAACACACCACAGTAGCACCTAAACTAAAACTACCAATGGGTTCCCTGTTTTCCTTTGTGAACAGTTCAAAGGTCCCTCTCTATCTCCCCACACATCCACCAACCACTGGAACACATCTCCAAAGTTCTGCTGGACCAGCTCAGCTTCCCCTCAGAAGAAGTGCTGCCACCTGCCAGATGAAGGAGCCTTTTGAGAGGCAGCTGGCATCGTGATTGGACTGTACTTTGGTCTGTTCCAATCCAGCTTCAGCTCCAGAGACGGCAGGCGGGACGAGTCAACGGAGGCCTGGTGGACGAAGGCATGCAGCTGAGTACAATCCAGAAAACAACAGAGGAGGAGGAAACAAAGGTAGTAGTATAGTATAAAATATACATTGTATATTGTATAAATAACCAGTCAAAGGAAAGAGACATACATTGTAGAATTGTAGTAATTGTGGGCTGACTGATTTACTGATCATCAGTATTTTATTTTTTACTGATTTATGGTAATAAATCAATTTAAAAATGGTGCTACTTTGGCTCTGAACCTTTATCTACCTGTGGTCGCTCTGTCTTCTGGAGTGATTTGATTGGTTATGCGTCACGAATAAAACTCCTTTAACATCTGTAAACAAAACAAAAACATATCAACAAAGTTTTCTGTTAGAGTTTGTGTTCTTCTAAGTTTAACTCCAAGATTTTAAATACTTTCATTTACTGCAAATGAATATCTACTCCAAATGTTTCACTAATAATTATTATCAGCCTTAAAAACCCACAAAACACCCCTCTGTACTCGACCACACTTAGTACAGTCCGGTTCCCCCTTCTATGAATCTGCTTGGAATCTTCCACTTCCTGTTTGTCAAAGTGGCTTTCTACCTGGACAGGTTTTGTTGGAGCTCATGCTACAAACATTTTGGGTAACTGCACTTTAATATGGATGGATGACACTGAATTAGAGTCTGTTTTAATGAGACTGAGTTAAGATGTGTAGCTCTGTCATTAAATAGTAAATTATTTCTCAGAATTCACAGAGGAAAGTCTGAAATGTTTGCTAGGTTAGCGTCCCACATGTTCTTTGGCTCAGCTAAAGCTAACTCTCTCCAACTTCTGGATCTCTTGAGTTGCTTGTTGTTAAAATATCTTGCTAGAGATGCTGAAGTTCAGAAAGTCTGAGATGTTTGTTCAAAATAAGCTCATTCTCAAGTCTGATCTGAACTGTCCTCTTTTGTTTGAACTTTCCCTAAACTTAGGAGTTAATGACAGAGCAGCACATCCAGACTCAGTCTCATTTATGTAGAGATTAAACTTCAGTGTCATTCATTGATGTTAAAGTGCAGTTTTTCAAATGTTTGTTGCACATGCTCCCGACCAAACCAGTCCAGATGGAAGACGACGTGAAGAGAAAGCTCCAGAGGATGAATATCACACATTTACATTGGAAATAAATGTCCTTTAATTAGACATTGTCATGCAAAAGTTGGATTTCCCTTTAATGATGTTCAAATCTTTGTTGAGTGTTTTGTTGATGTTGGTTTCTAAATGTTTTCTGACACTCGGCCCCAAAGATTAAAACCTTTTACGGCTCACAAGCTGCAACAATTCACACATTATCAACTATCTTTCTGACTAAGATAAAAAGTGAAAAACTGTCTGATTCCTGCATCATGAATCTTTTTGGTTTTTATGACAGTAAACTGAATATATTTGGGTTTGACATTTTATAAACCAAAACAAGAAATGAATTATTGGAGAAAACAATCAACAGATTAATGGACAAAGAAAATGTGTTTTCCAACATATATGGTTGAATTATTCCAACATTACAAGATACATACAGTTTTAATTCAGTTTTATTTATATAACGCCAATTACAGGTCAAATTGTCTCAAGATGCTTTATTTTTATATTTTTTTGTCATATTTAAAATATGACAAAGTAAGAAATTTAAAGCTCTTGACTAATCCAATTTATTATTTGGTTTTTAAGAGACTAATCGACAACTAAAATAACTTTCTCCACTAAAACTAATAAACATGAGGTCAAATAGAAGGAACAGTTTTAAATACTGCAGAATAAAGTTTGTCAACAAAAAGTAAATCTACTGGTGGATTCCATTAAAGTCCTAATAAATGATAATAAAGTGTGATACTAAAGGTTTGTGGTGCTAAAAATGTCAAAGTAAAGATATGAAGTTGAACATCTGGATGGAGGCTGATAAAAGTTTCTCTCCCTTTATTTCTGTGGAGTCGACTCCATGGATTTTATGGATGGTGGTTAAAGACCTGCTCTTCTAGTGGTCTTCCTTCTAGTCGCTGTAAAGTCAGTCCATCCTGGCCGACTTCAACACCTCTTCATGACAACTTGTTCTGCCTCCGACCTGGTGGAAACTCCAGAAACTGGGGAAAACCTGTGGAGACTCGAAGAACTCGTGGAGACTCGAAGAACTCGTCGGGCGGGGGAAGGTGTGGTGGGTGGTGGTGGGAGGTGGGGGAGTAGAGGGGGGAGGCCGCCACCCACCTCCCCGCCTACTCTCCGCCCTGACCCCACCCAGACTCCGCCTTGGCTCCACCCATGTGGTGACTTCAGGAACTACGATGTCAAAGGGACGACGAATTTATTTCTTTGTATCTGATCTGTAGCTCAGTGAGTTAAGGATTTGCCTATGGAGCTGCAGGTCGCTGGTTCAAGACCAGACACTTCTTAAATTTTCTCAAATACTGACAAAGACAAAGAAAGAAAAAGGCCGGTGGCGGGTCTCAATCCTGCGACCTTCCAGTCTGCAGTCTCTCTCTTATCCCCCTGAGCTACTTGCTCAGATACTAATTTCTCTTTTTTTTGCGCATTTGTCTTCTATTTTTTGTCATTTTCGAGTTTTTTTTAAACTCGAGTCTCGACTCGACCGTTTTTCTCAGGAGGTTGGACTTCAGCCTTTGTACTGGAGGGTGGAACCCTCAGTTCCAAGACTTTCCAAAGCCTCCACACCTCCCGAGTCCTCAGGACCTGAGCTTTCACACAGTCTGAGGGCTGAAATTTTCTAAGTCCCACAGTAGTTCTCTGTTAGATTGAACTTTCAGACAGTCCAAGGACTGATATCTTCTAAGTTCCTGAGTAGTTCTCTGTTAGATTGAACCTTCAGACAGTCTGAGGACTGAAGTTTTAAAAGTTTCTCAGTACTTCTCTGTTCGTTTGAACCTTCAGACAGTCTGAGGACTGAAATCCTGAAAGTTCTTGAGTAGTTCTCTGTTAGTTTGAACCTTTAGACAGTCTGAGGACTGAAATCTTAAAGGTTTCTCAGTACTTCTCTGTTAGTTTGAACTTTCTGGTTAACAGAAGCCTTAAAACTTGTGACTATGAGTCTTGATTTCACATTTAGACCATCCATCTGAGTTCTTCTCAGACCTTCACCTGTGGGTTTTTTAGAAATCCTCAACAAACTTTGATTCTCTTCACTGAACAGTAAAGTTTGTGGAGATCAGAAGGTAACATTTGTTTGATCGATGCCTTCAACTACTAGTAGACTTTATCTGGAAAGCAGTTTTCTGAAATGAGTTCTTAGTAAATCTGTCCACAATCAAACCAAGAACATAGAAGGAGGAAATGTTTGAAGAAACAACTTGATGTTTTCATTTCAGACTAGAAAACGCTTTAATGCGTTTCTGTTTTTGCTCTTTTTGATTGTTTCATTGTCTCTTCTGTTTAATTTGATCTTCTAAAGTTTAACTGGTGTCTTTTCAAATGTTTTGTCTTTAGTTTGATTCTTCTTAAATGTTTAGTTTTGCTCTTTTCTCACCTTTTATTCTTTTCTAATGTCTGATTTCATTTCAAAATGTTTTGTCTTTTTAATGTTTGTTGTTTTTTCAAATGTTTTATCGGCTTGTTTGAAAAATTTCCTTTTCTTTCCCAATGTTTAATTTTTCGATTAAATCTTTAAGATTTTTCTTTTTAAATGTTTTACCTCCTTTTAATGTTTAATTTTCTTTTTAAATGCTTCATTGTATTTTCTGTTTAATTCCTATTTAAAGTTTTATTGTCTTTAAGATTTAATTTTCTAATTAAGCATTTATTTTTTTTAATTAAATGTTTTGTCTTTTAAAAGTTTTAATAATCTAATTAAATGTTTTGTGTTTTTTAAATGTTTGTCTTAAATATTTAATTTTTAATGTTTAATTAAAAAAATTGTTTAATTTCATAATTACATGTTTTGTATCTTCTCTTTAATTATCTAATTAAATACTTTGTATGTTTAATATAATTTAATTGTATTCATGTTTAATTTTCTTTTTACAAGTTTTATTGTATTAAATGTTTTTTCCTTTGATTTAATTGCTTTTTTTTTAAAATTTAGTTTATTTCTTTCTTCTTTTTTTCTGTCAAGATTTTAACCCCAACCTTAAAAATGAAACAAACCCTTGGATCACAATGAAAATACTTCTGTTGTCACAATCATGAGTTAGTCAATTATTCAGTTTATCAATTCAACTTTATTTGTTTAGCAGCTTTCACACAGATGACAAAACTAAACAAGCAAAGAGAAAAAAAAAACTATGCTAAAACTATGATTAAAACTCAAACATTTTAAAAAATGAAAGATTTAATATGGTAATAAAATATGTTGTGTTCAGGGGATGGAGGGAGTTTATTGAAGTCTTCTTGGATTCACATGGTAAATCATTTAAAATATAAACTTGATATTCAGTCTAAGGAAACTGCAGCGCGACAGAAGAACCAACAATATCTCCTGTTTTCTCCTTTAATGAGTCGACTCTTCTTGTGCTTTCAGACCAAAGAACTACAGACTCTTCACAACCTGCTCAAACTCTTGGTACAGGACCTCACCACACGGATCAAGAAGGTTTCTGTCTCATTTCTACTCTGAAGCTCACCTTCTCCTGCTCAAACTGCTGACAAATGTTTCTGCTGCTCTAAAGTCTGGTCTCCAGAACTTCCTAAAAACTCTCAAAGTCTCTTCTGCTGCAGGTTGCTTTGTAGAACTGTTCCAGAAAACCTCACTAAACCACATGGAAGGGCCTCAAGATAGTCGTCCAAATGAAACCTTACAAAAACCAAACTAGCACAACCCAAACGCTGAAGTCTCCTGCAGCCTACCAGAGAACCTCTGAGAACAGAGAATCAGGACAGGAACTCTTACCTTCTGGACAACCAACGCTGGTTCTCAAACAAGAATACAGAATGTGTCTGACCAGAAACCTCTAAAGACTCACTACAGCCAGGATAAAGACACAACTCAGCTGCACCAAATCCACTAATCACTGCACACAATAGCACCATGTGCTAACTGTGGCTAAAGAACCACATTTACCAAGACAACTATCCAGTACAAAGCCCTAAAACACACCAAGAAACACATTAAAGATGATTTTACTGCTGGAAGCTGCAAACCAACGCCTAAGGAACAAACAAAAGCAATGGAGCCAAACCCAGTTCACTGGTTAAGAGAAGCAGAGGAAATGTTTGGCTGCAGCTAAATGAAGCAGGAAGACACTGAGCTGCTCAGGTGTTCCTGATAACACCAAGCTGCTCAGGTGTTCCTGATAACACCAAGCAGCCACCTGGACAGCCAATAGGAACACAGCTTCCTGGAAGTCCAGAGGGCTGGGTTAGTGAAGGAAATTTAAAGTTGAGGCAGAAAGTTAACAAAGAAAGTTGAAAACCACCTTCTGATCCCTGAAATCTCTGAGTTTTCACACAAAGAACACCTGAACATGTCAAACTGGTTCCATAGTAGAACCCTCATTGTAAAAATGTCATAGTATGGTATGTTGCTCAAAAAACATTAGGACCCGGCTGTCTAGGGTCACCGAGGAGCAACACAAAAACAGGACAAACGCTGGTTTCCAGGGGGTTAGGAGGATATTTATTTGAAAGAGGAAGTTTACAACAACACAACATGTCAGCAGAAAAATCACAAAGTCTGTCTTTAGTTCAGCTGAAAATATTAGTTTTTGTCTTTTTTATTGACCAAACTTTTCAGGAAGTAGATGAAGAATAATTAAAGCTCTCATGTAGAAGTCCAACTTATTTTGGATCCTTGTGGAGAGTTTAATCTTAGAGTTTGTACAGCTGAGTTTTTAGAGTCACATGGATTGTTTTGACATTTAATAACCGAGTCCTGAAATAAAATTACAGTTATGGATTTCTGTCATTTAGTCTGGACTAAACAAATAACAGCAGCATAAATCTCAAACGTCATTATGAGGAGTCTGGATTGAGGTTTCTCACTTCATAATGATCAAAACATGAAATTTAGGTTGGTTTAAAGGAATATTCCACCTTAAATCTTTGAATGTTGACCTAAAAGGTTGGTTTCAGGAAGTATTCCACCTACAAGGTCCTCAAACATCCACCTTAAAGAAACATTCCAGCAAAATTCCTTGGACATGCACCTAAAATGTTGCTTTAACTGAGTATTCCATCCAAAATCCTCAAAGAGACCTAAGGGACTGGTTAAAAGGAATATTCCACCTAAAACCTCAAATATAGACTTGAAAGGGTGGTTTAGAAAAAATCCTTCAATGTAGACCAAAAAAGTTAGTCTGGAGGAATATTCCACCTGAAATGTAGACCTGAGAAGTTGGTTTGGAAGAATATACCATCCTAAACATCCTTAAATGTAGACTAAAAGATGGTTTGGAAGAAAAGTCCACCTAAAATCCTCCAATGTCGACCTGAAAGGTGAGTTTAATGGTATATTCCACCTAAAATTCACTACTGTAGACCTTGGAGGTTGGTCTGATGGTATATTCCACCCAACATCCTTGAACATAAACTTAAAAAGTTGGTTCAAAGGAATATTCCACCTAAAATCCTTCAATGTAGACCAAAAAATCTTGGTGTAAAGGAGTATTCCACCATAAATTTAGACCTAAAGGATGGTTTGGAGTAATATTCTACTCTAAAATCTTCCAATGTAGACCTAAAAGGTTGATCCGATGGTATATTCTACCCAACATCCTGGAACATTTACCTAAAAGGTTGGTTTAATGGTATATTCCCAGAAAAACCCTTGAACATTGGGCTTAATGGTATATTCCACCCAAAATACTTGTACATTTACCAAGAAGTCAGTGTAAAGGAAATGTAGACCTAAAAGGATTGTTTAAAGGAATATTTAAATGATTATTTTCATTATTTAATAATCTGTTATCAGTCAGAACCCTGGCAAACTTATTTTCATCAGTTTTTTTAGTGGAAGTCACAAATAAAGGAGCTCTTGGTTTTTCCCGGCGTTACTGAGTCCAAAGCTGCTGTTTCAACACAGAACGTTCACATGCATCCACAAACCTCTCAGCACTCAAACACCCACAGACAGGAGGCCGGCTGGACCGAGGCTCGGCGGCGTCCTCAGACCCACGAGTTGGGGAGTCGCTGAACTTGTTGGTCTGGTTTGAAGGCCTCCGTGTGGTCCAGTAGAAGTCCACGTAGTCGGTGTTGGCTTTGAACCGCTGCGACTGGCCACCATCAGGTGGACCGGCTCGTCCTCGTAGGACTCCTCCTGTAGCCTTGAGGGAACCACAGGAACATTCAGTAGATGTTGGAGTTCTTCCTGTCAGGCTCGTGGTAGAACGGCTCTGAAGAATCTTGTACTTGTCTTATCTGGAACAATCTAACAGCCTAAACTGTTAACAGCGGTGTAAAGAAGCAAACACTCAGGCATAGATTAGAACTCAAACTAGATTTATTTTAGAAAACAAATCAGCTTAGAGGCATTTGTTCACACATGTGGCTGAATAGGAGGCCGTCCAATCAGATTTGAGGTCTTCACTCTGTAGGTTGTTTGTTGGGTGAGACTCTTGGACCTCCATCAGCTGATGTGGATGTTTGATGGTCTTCCTCTCGAGTGCCAGATGATTCATCCATGAATTCAGCAGCTACAGACTGAAATGAAGCTCATGCTGCCGTTATTGAATTCCTGTTCCAGATCAAATGTTCAGAGCTCACCTTGAATGCAGCCGTCTGCTGTCTGATAGTTTTTCTCATTGTAGTCTTCAATAAAGTCTTTTTCCTCATGTCAGGATGTGGTGAGACTCTTTCTCAGTCTCTGCAGACGTCCCTCATTGTGCATCTCCAGAGAAGAAACAGAAAAACTGATCACTGCTTCAGCATCAAACGCTCTCCAGCATTGAGAGTGTTTTAGGAATTCATTCATTGTGTTGTGAACTTTGAAGGAGCAGAAACTTTACAGCTGCCAAAGATATGAGCTCCAATTCTGGATGTTTTAGGAAATGAAGTTCATCAAATGAACACTTGATTTTTGCTGATAACTCTCATTAAATTACTGAAGAAATTTAACATAAAAACCTGTAAACTCTCAGGCAGCTTTTGTTAAAGTTTGTCTATAATTCTATGATCATGTTCTGGAACCAGGACTCTGCAGAAGTTCCTTTAATCAGATACTTGTGTGTTTCTATTTAAGGCCTCAGGTTTGAACGTACAGCAGAGGATTAGAAAGGAGTGATTTTAATATTTAAACCAGCCCAGTAAATGTTTGGAGTAAAAATGATTTAAATTTTGATTTAGATAGATTTCTGTCATAAATAATATTGTAATATTGAGTCTCACTTAAATATATCCAGATTAGTTCAGTGTATTTACATTTTATAGAATATTTGATTTCTTAATCTCAATTCTGTAGGGTCTGACCCTAAATATTACAATAATGATGTCAATTTAAATAAATAATGTAGTGCAGAGTCATAAACATTAATCAGCTAAACTTACATAATAAATATCACTGTTCAATCTTAACCTGAACATTCATATTATTGAGGTAAATTTACATAAATCCTGATATTCTAGAGTCTTAACTGGAATATTTCTAACATGAATCTTTTTGTATTGTACTGATAAACAACAATAACCCGACTTTAAGATAATATTTATTGTCTGTGATTGTGCGACTAAATTCCTCCACATTCTGGAACTTTACATGCAGCAACTGTAGGAATAAATAAAAATAGAATCTGTTCATTTCCACATTATGCACATTTATTTATTCTTAATATCTCAGACTGAATGGTAGCTGGCAGTAAAAACAAACTCATCTGCTGGACTGAATTTCCCAAAATGGAAACATGGACAGAATTTAACACTCATGTATCCATGGCAACGCTAAAGTTTCTGCTTCTTACCAAAGTTCACAACACAAGTACAGATTTGAATGTAAAACTTCAGGGATGACTGCTGACCATAAGTATTCTGATCAATACTTCATGATCAATATCAGGACAGATGTTACAATTCCAGCTGTTGCATTAGACTGCAGTTATTCACAGAGAAATTAAAACATCACATTCCTCATAAAAACTAGATGGGACTTTTATTAAATAAAGTGTTGGTGAATAAACTGTAAAAAGTGCAAAGCAGCTCCATTAAATCAGGAGATGTGAGACTTCCACAGCATGGATCACCATCTGCTGTGTTGATTCATAGCTGAATGTCAGAATGAACTGAGCTAGAAAAGCTGCTTTGAGCTGCAACATTACGGTCTGACAATCCAACACCATCACAGTTTTCATCTGGTTGCTTTGCTCCAACATGCTGTGAAGTTCAGTTTTTACCTGAATCAATACAGAGATTCTATTTCCAACTAAGACTGGAATAAATATTAGAATATTATGAGGTTATTAATGCAACTAAATCCTTTCAGATGGAAGGATTTACTTCTAAGTTGTAATTCAAGTTTCAGTTGGAGCTCATTGCATTCACAAAGAAAAACAGTGAAACCTTCATAGCAACATCTAATAAACCTAAAGCTTCCCTGTTGGCTCATTGGTGGAGTTTGTTACTGAGCATCTGAACCTTAAATCCAGTGAGACGACCATCTTCAGTCGAGGCCAGTCAGAGAACTTCAAGACCTTCCATCAGCTGGACCAGATGTGGCATCATCTCCCTCTGAACATCTGGATGACAGGAGAAAAGACAGAATCAAACACAGATCACAGAAATACAATTTATTCACTTTCATCATTTTATAAAAGTAGCATGAACTTTATTAAAACTTTACAACATCAGTAATGAAAGTAAATGTTTTTATCTCGTGTTGAAGCTAAATTTAAAGTCAGTTTTAATGACAGTTTATCCTGAGAGGAGTGAGAATGGAGCTTTTCTTTCCTTTTTAGAATATTCCCTCAAAATATTCTGTTTATTATTGGCTTTAGAAGCATTTTTCTTGACATTTATTTTTAGATACCTCAGACTGATACACTTTGCTGGTTTGCAGATAATTTCATGTACAATGACAATAAAGATCTTCTATTCTAACATATTTTGCTAAAACAAGAACTGAAACCTTCTCAACCATCTCTCAGTCTGCAAAATTCCAACTGCGACAAAGAATTATCTGATGTAGTTATTATTATAATCTTTACTGAACCAGCCCTGGAATGAATAAAAATCTGTATATGGATATGATTTTCTCTGATGGGGTACCAACACAGTATTAGTCAGGTGGTCAGAATGTTCTACTGTTATATTGTCATGCTGATTATATGATCAGTAAATGTTACCATCAATTAAAACGTCCACATTGATCAGGAAAAAAACAAACAATCAGTTCATTCAGAAACTGTGGGGTTAAATCTAAAAACACAGACCTCAACAGCAGTTTGTTTCAAAGCAGAACACCAACCGGTTTTCACTAAAGAAGCTTCCAGAGCAGCAATTAAATCACAGTTTTGTTCCCATTAAGTTCACAGAGTCAGAGTCAGCCAAAATAATGTATACACACACCAGGAAAACAAAAACTTCTATAAATATTTCATTGCAGCAACTAACACAGGTGTTCGGGGGTAAGTTAGCCACCTGTGTTAATTAGCCCGCTAGCTAACTTAGCCGCTTAGCTAGCTAACTTAGCCACTTAGCTAGCTAACGTGTCCGGACCAACTGCTCAAACACGACAAAACACAACTCTTCACAAGTCGCTGATTTAACGTACAACAAAACAACGCTACAGGTTAGAAGTATTTATCTTCTTACCGTGTTTTACTCCAAAAACAAGGTCAACAGCAGCCAGAGATGCTACCAGACGTTCCGACCATCGATATATATAGAAGACTGGATCCGCTCGCACTGTCTGACCAATCACTGCTCTCTGGCTCTGTCAGTCTGACCAATCACTGCTCTCTGGCTCCGCCCTCTGAGAATCTTGTTGTCGTTTGGCTCCACACTTGCTGATGACCACTTCCGGTCTTAGAAAATGAAAAAAACAGACCTTTTTTTCGTTTGTGTCTTGCTGATATCATTTTTTTGTTATTCTAAATATAAAATGAAAATCAAAGCATTTTTAAAATTTCGCATATCCCTTTTTGATCATGAAAAGGAAAAACGCCTTGGATTTCAATTTTATTTTTTGTATTTTAAAACGAAAATCACATAACCACTCCTTTTTTGTTTTTCAATACCCGTTTCAGAACGGAAAATCCAATTACCAGATAAATACACGGACCGAGAGCTCACAATTTCTGAACTAATTCCCTCTTTGAAATGTAAGTTCTTGCTGCTGATTTGATCTTTTCACTGGAGCGCAGAAAATATTGCAAAGCCAAGTGTCTAAAATGAAAAAAGGGAAGCTTCGACCCACTTACACTTGAAAAGACTTATTGTTGATGAAAAACTAAATAAAGTGCTTGAAAACGTGACGCGTCGTGCAGACTTCATTGTTGCTTTGGGAGCAGGTGGCTGCACCCAAACACAGCTCGTCTCTTTGTGGCCTGTTTACCAAAAGTTTCACCGAGTGGCTGCGAGTAAATAATAGTCGTGACAGCAGCTGGCGGGACACCAGATGATCCCCCCCCCCCTCCCCCCTCCCCTCCTCTTCAACCGGACCAAACCAACCAGCCCCCCTCCGGCGCTGCTGGACCCGCTAACCTCCCCGGCTCCTCCCCGCTCTGTCCCGGCCGACCCCCACCTGCACGGAGCGGCAGATGGCGCGGCGTGGTTCGCGGAGACATCTGCGGTCCAGACAATAGGCGCTCTGTGCGGCCCGCTGCAGCCGAGCGGCGCTATTGTGCGCTGCGCCATAGACATGCAGATGAGGAGGAGGAGGAGGAAGAGCAGATGACAGCTCTGAGCGCCTCCCATGCAAATCCGCTGAGTTTGAAACTTTTGTCACCTTCACCCCCTCAATTCATCACCAAGAGAAAGTGAAAACACAACTCACATAGATCATTTGTTTTCATTTTATTGAACTTTTTTTTCTCCATTTTGTTTCAGACATAAATTAGTTTCCAACAAAACCTTCGAGTCAAATCTTCAAACACAATAAAATGTAGATTAATCTAACAAATTCTTATTATGTTTTTATTAATAAACATTAAGTTAATTCAGCCTTTTTCTACCAAAGTGAAACCTTTAGAGATCAGACTTGTTTTTCTTTTTTTTTTTTTAAGTTTCAGAGTATATTTATTTTGTCATCGTTAAATTTCTAAAGTGAAACCTTTAGAGAATTAAGACAATTCTGGAAAGTGGGAAACATTTGCGCTGATGTGCAGCTTGTTGTTGTGTTGCTCAGCGTGAAGAGGACACCTTTAAAAAGTCCCTTTTTAACAAGGCCTCTTCCTCAGCACCGCTTCTTCTCCTACTGCGCGTGCTTTTTTCCACGTGCGACATTTGCTCTGTGGAGAACCACAGGACGCAGAACTCGCTTCTCCTTCCTCTCCAAACCTCATCCGCACAAAGAATGAGGGTCGATGCGTCGCTCCTGTGGCATGCCCGACCTCATTCACACAAAGAATGAGAGTCATCTTGGCATGGACGGGACAGGAGGCGACGGTCCACGGGGGGCCTCCTGGGGGCCCGGCGCCGTGCTGCCTGGACGGGAATCCTCCTCAGGAGTGTCCAGGGATGAGCAGAAACAGGGTCATCCTGCTTTAGGATGAAGTATTTCCAGATGAGAAGCTTTTTGCAGCATCTTCCAGCAAAGAGAGGAGCCCTGAGAGCAGATCAGCGCTCGGGGAGGCTGATCTCAGGAACCCAGTCGTTCAGACGGCGGCTCTCCTCACAGAACAGGTGCAGCTTCTCCAGAGCTGGATCCTCCCAAGAACCTTCAGCTGGGTTCTGATCAAACACAAGAAGAACAAGAGGAGGTTTAGTCTCACGTTTCTACACACAAAGCAGCACATTTACAGCTTTAAAGGTCTTCTAAATGCCGTGGCTTCCACTGAGCTCTACGCACCGTGATGAGGACGCAGTGAGCGTCTTCCAGCTGCTCCGCCTTGTCTCCAACTATCTCCACCAGACGCTGCATGTCGCTCACTCTGACGATGCTGATGTCGTTGTCGAAGCAGAAGGACTGGATGAGGGTGAAGTGGATCTGCAGGGCGATGTCACACTCGAACTCCTCGTCCATGGCCAGGACGCAGAAAGACACGCTGTCCGGATCACTGTGGAGACAAAACAAACACCTTTAGATCCAATCCTCAACATGATACACACTGGTGAGAATGTGACATCAGCTGAACATCAGAGTTTCATACTTACAGATTCATAACTTTTGCGCACTCGTAGACCCCCACGGTGAGGGAGTCGTTGTCCTTGGCGGCCTCCAGAACCTCCTCCAGGGCCGTTCCGGTGCACGAGGCGCACTCGGTGGTGGTTTTCTGGATCAGAACCTCCTCAAGAGTCATGATGAAGATATTCCGCAGTTTTCAGTGGAGCTTTAGAGAGTGTGATCGGAGAGTAAATCCGAGAGAGAGCAGAGTGCTTTCAGACCTGCGCTCTGCCGCTTTTATACCCTGCAGCTCGTGCGGCGCAGTGAAAGCGCTGCGCCCTGATTGGCTGGAGCTGAATGGTGTATTGGTATGATAATGCTATTGTCACACTCCGGCTCGTGGCAGATTGATGGCGGTCATCGAGCCACGCACGCTCCCCTTCTGCACGCAGGAGCCTCCAAACTAAAAATAGATGAATTGAAAAACAAAGTTTGATCAGTTTGCAGCATCAGTTTTCTGCAAAACAATTAAAACACGACTCCAACTGCACAGATGCATCCTGCACATTTTGCACATTTGCATGCATTCAGAAGAGTTACATTAAATTCTACATGCAGAAAAAGGTACACATTTACTTACTGCTTCAGATGCAAACACTAAACCTTAAATCAAACGTTAAAACTCCACTGTGAACTGTCCTACTTGTAAACTCTAAATGTTTTTCCTTTGATTTTGAACTTTTTGCTGATCTAATTTCAGCAGGACATGGAGAAAGTGTAAAAGCTCCCCTCCCCCCAGCAGCAGCAGCAGCAGCAGCAGAGAAAGGGCAGGTGGATGATGCCATCTGTGGACTAGAAGCTGGCCATAAAAACGGCCTCATTGTGCACACAGAAGCCCCTCTATTATCACGGTCCCCCATACAAATGCAAATAACCAGCGCGTGCCAGAACGCTGTGCGTGCTGCGCAATCTGCACTGCTGGCCCATGCTGACCACGTGGCCATCAGCTGTCCAGAAAATCCTTGCTGTTTTTTTTTTTTTTTTAAATTTATTTACTCTGGGGAGTTCAGGAGGCACACGAACAGGACTGTAAAGGGAGAGCGGTCCAACTTTGTTGCACTGATGTTTGGTATTTGGTGCATGAGTCCAATAAATGCATTTATCTGTGGTTTAAAGGGCAGCTTTCTACGAATTAGCCAACTTTTACGCACAACTGTGTCTTACCATTCTTCAGATTAAGGAGTTTCTGCAGAGCAAATTGCGTTTATTTGGTCGGATTTAGTAAAGATCCACTACATGTCTTTCTGTGGTCTTAAATGAACTTACATCTGACAGATGTCTTTTGTCTCCATA
The DNA here is from genome assembly GCF_022539595.1 of Amphiprion ocellaris. NCBI lineage: Eukaryota > Metazoa > Chordata > Actinopteri > Pomacentridae > Amphiprion > Amphiprion ocellaris. The sequence continues at coordinate 29,432,182 of NC_072782.1, read as the reverse complement.
TTTGTAACCAAACCGAAACTTTTACGCGCAGCTCTTCTTCATCTGTTCATCCAAACAGAGAGTTTCTGCTCAACAGTTCGTGTTTATTTGGTCAGATTTAGTAATCACTCACCAAATTTCTTTCTCTGGTTTTAAATAAAACCTACATGACAACTTTCTATCATGTATCCAAAACTTTATGCATAACGAAACTTTTACGCACAGCTCTGTTTCATCCATTTCTCCGATTAAAGAGTGTCTACACAACAGATCTTGTTTGTTTGGTCATATTTAGTAAAGATCCACTACATGTTTTCCTGTGGTCTTAAATAAACCCACATCTGACAGCTTGCCATTATGTATCCATAACTTTAAGCATAACTAGACTTTTACGCACAACTGTATTTCATCCATTCCTCATCTTAAAGAGTATCTACATGACATAACATAATAACATAATTAGTAAAGGTTAACCAAATGTCTTTCTGTGGTTTTAAATAAAACTTACATCGTTCCATTATGTATCCCTAACTGTAACCACAGCGAAACTACTACTACAGCTCTGTTTCATTCATTCCTCTGATTAAAGAGTTTCTGCACAACAGAACTCTTTTGTTTGATGATATTTAGTAAAGATTCACTAAATTTCTCTCCGTGGTTTTAAATAAAACCTGCATCTGACATCTTTCCATTAGTTATCCATAACTTTAAAATGGCGCACGCGTCTGTTTGATTTGTTTCATTGATGGAGCAGTTCTTCTCCAACATTTCGTGCTTATTCGGAGCAATTTCATCTGCATAATGATCCAAAACACATCTCGCATCAGGTCGGGCCTGCTGCCACTGCTGCGTAAACAGAGGAGGGGGGCTGGAGCTGAGAGGCGGTGCAGGAGACACAGGTTGGCGGTGATTGATTCAGCGCTATTGTTCTGCGGATGGGAGAGCAGCAGATGGAGAACTGTCGCTATGAGAGGACCCCCCTTCCACCCTCCTCTCCTCTCTACTAAACCCAGGTCAACCTCGACCCCAGGGCGCGCCGAGCTTTTGTCTACAAGTCTCCACATTCGCCGGTCTGTTGTCTGAGTTTTGATTAAATTTGAATGCCAAAGCGGAGAGCTTACGGTCCAAACTTTCAAAATGAAAAGTGTTATCTCCCAAAAAAAAAAAAAAAACGATGCCAGGCGTGTAAAGGCAGATAAAAATCACTTTCAGTTTGAGATGTAAACACCTGCAAGAATGCTGGACGTGTTTCTGACAACAAAACGCTTATCTGGACATTATTGCAGCAACACTGTCAGCTGTTTACATCCACATCGCTTTCAGTTATTGCTGCAAACTCTTCCTCACATCAGCTGGCCGAGAGGCGTAATTTTGGCCCAAAGTGCGGTTCGGATCCAGCTGATAGGGGCTCTGATCTATTTTAGGAAGGATCAACTTGCATGACCACGGGGCAGGCGCGTGCAAATCGATACGGACCTATTGTTGCTGAAGCACATCTGCCAGACGGAGGCCTCCGAGGCGGAGCGCGACAGGTGTTGGTGGTTAAAGCTGCTTTCTGGTGACCTGCGGCGCTCAGCGGAGCCCAGCCTCTGCGTGATAATGGAAAGTGATCAAAGTTGCCAGATAAGTCCAGCTTCTTTTGTAGATATTTGGCCTCTGGTTCGCAAAAAATGACTCATATTTAAGGAAAAATGCGCACATTTTAGTAGATAAAGTACAATAAGAAGGCTATATGTGTTTTGTTTTGATCAGTAAGTGATTTTTTGAGCAACAAATGCAAAAATAACTCAAAACTACTCGTCATAAAGCTGCATTCTGCTTATTTTAGTTTCATCCAAATATCATATCTGCAGCTGAATAGCAAAACACGCTCAGCAGGTGCTGCCTGACTCTCCCTTTGTCCGGCCTCCCCGCTCCCGCCCCCCTCGGGACAGATGGTATCTCCCGGTTGCCGTGGATACTGACGCAGAGAAGACAGATAAAAGCATGCAGGCATCTCCAGATGCCACGCGCCGCGAGTGAGCGCCGTCTTTACGCATGCAAAGCAGCGGCGCGTGCCACTGCTTAATCTGCAAGAAACAAGAGTTCAAACTGTGAAACTGGTCACGAGTCTAAAAAACAGTGTCTGTCTGACGTCCAGTACAGGAGGAACAATGAAAACTTTAACTTTTACTGACAAACAACAATGACAAACTGCAGTTTTCTTCTTTCTGGTAATAAATATTGACTTTTCCAAACTTTATCACATAGAATTTGTTCTTTTCTGTCAGGATCTGCAAATTCTAGCCTCTGCAAACATGATGTGACTTCTAAAAATGGATGTTACTGACCAATTTCAGCTTCTTTAGCTGCAAAGTACATTTGCTTGACACACATGTTGCACATATTTGTGATATTTTACTTGTATACAGTCCGATTTGGTTGAAATTAGCATTCAGAGGTCAAATATTAGCCTCAGTGACTCCAAAAAAAAGTATGAGAAAGTCAAAATGTCAAACTGCACCTGAGCAGCATTGATGAAGAAAAGCCTGAAACCAAAACAACCTGAGAACAAAAACACATCAAAATTTTCATCTCCATTTATTAGGTTTTTTTTCAAATAGGAAAACCTTTTCAGGGATGCACATACAGTATATTTTAGTTAAAAACCTTCAATAAGTGCCACATTTTCTTTTTATATTGCTTCAAAGTTATTTAAAGATGCACCTTCACCATCGGACCAGTCAGCCATTGGCTTCCATTCATTTCTGCCCAACATGAAAACAAACTAGAAAACTTTTAAAACTTTCTGTATTTGTGCATTCAGCTAATTTTTGTCAGAGTTACATTAGTTTAAGTTGGAATTAAAGTTAACCAAAGTTAGTTCAGGTTGATTTGATCTTAATTCTAAGCTTTGTTCTCTCTGAACATCAACTTAACTTTGCTAAAAAATCAACAGACTCAGTAAACAAATGGAGGTCAGTGGTTTAATGGACTGATTTGGCGATACTTTTAACGACGGAGTGGATGAATTTGTCCATTAGAATAGAACAGAATGTCTTTATTGTCATTGTACAATGAAACTGAAGGTGCAATCCTACCATAGGTGTCATAGAAAAGTTAAAAGACTGGGATAAAGAATTTAAAAACTAGAATAAACTATAAAAAAAGGAGAATTAAAAGTACAAAGTGCCCTGGAGTGTAATTGAGAAATAAATAAAACAAAAACATTTCATCCACACATAAACAATCATCATCAGATGACTGCACATGTATGATTGTTATTCTATTTTGATATTGTTTAGAGCAGTTATGGCTCTAGGTATATTTTAGTTCTTTTTTTTAAAGGTTTCATTGCAGCTTGTGTTTGGCGTCCATTGATTTCCATTAATGGCATGTAGAAAATCAATAACAAGTTGCTTCAGTTGTGTAAATCATGGCAGAGAAGCGACACTTCTTACTGGTTTTAACAGACGGCATCATGTCACACCCATCCTAGCTTCCCTCCACTGGCTCCCTGCTGGTTTTAGAATTGATTTTAAGATTTTGCTGATCTTAAAGCTCTCCAGGGTCTCACTTCAAGCTACATTTATGATCTGTTGACCCCATATGAGCCTCAGGTGGATCCCTTTTGGGCGTTCCAAAGTCCAGGCTTCAATCTAAAGGTGACCGAACGTTTTCCATCAGGACCTCGACTTTGGAACGACCTGCCTGAGGACAGAAGCCCTGCAGGGTCACTAACGTCTTTAAAATCACTTCTGAAAAACACATTTTTATAGATTTGCTTTTATGTGAAGTATATTTCTGGCTTTATTTAGTTTTAGTGCTTTATTCTGTATTATTTTAGATGTTCTCGTTTTATTTTACTTTTAGCTGCCTGGTTCTTTGGTGTGATGTCCTCTAATTCTTTCATTCTCAATTTTTTTATTTTTAATGTCTAATTTTAACCCTCAATCTTATTCTTTAGATTTTAAACTGCCTTGTTCCTTTGTTTGATATGACTGCTAATCTAGCTAATTATTCATTTCATTTATTGTCATTGTGAATATTCATTTTAATTGACTGCTCTGACTTGTCTCCTATATCTTCACTGATTGTCTGTGTTGCTCTTCTTCGTCTTCTTCTTCCAAAATCATCCTGTAACTGCACGGTGATGCACTTTCTAAAGTTGTTTTAGAAGCAGTATTAGTCACGAATACAGAAGCAGAAGCTTTAAGTGGAAGTAAAACATCTTAGAATGCAGAAATAAGCGTCTGCATGGATCGTCAACAGGTTAAATTTATGGTTTGTGCTGTAGATGTAAGTATCCTGCTGTCTCGTCCTCTATCACTCTGACTGGGAGCCTCTAATCCTTCCACAACTTTGAGGACTTCACTCTGATCTTCTTGTGTGGTTTCATTATTCCTGTAAGCTCAAAGAATCATTTAAAGGTCACAGAGTTTCTACATGGGATCCTTTCAGCCGGAGCTGCCCCCGACTTTCTAAGACTTTTCTATGGGCACGCGTCCCTCAGGGAGGGGGGAGGATGGGGGAGGATGGGGGAGGATGGGGGAGGATGGGGGAGGCTGCTGGCCTGTTGTGGCCTTTGTGCTCCAGGGAGCCAATAGGAAGCTGAGCGTGTGCCGGGTCTGTGCTATAAAAGCTGTCAGAGTTCCTGGAAGCAGCACAAACTCTTCTTCTTCATCTTCTGTGGACTTCTGTGAACACAGTTAGCTGATTGAACATGCAGTCTCCTGGAAAATCTCTGAAGGAAGCTCTGCTGTGTGCTCAGAGTGAAGACCGGCTCACTGTAGGAGTCTACGAGAGCGCCAAGATCATGACTGAGTAAGTGAACAGGCTTACAAGGGACTTTGTGGAGATTTAAGTTGACTTACACTATCATTCAAAAGTTTGGGGTCACTTAGCAATGTCCTTATTTTTGAAAGAAAAGTAGTTTTTTCAATGAAGATAACATTAAATGAGTGATAAATCCAGTGTAGACATTGTTAATGTGGTAAATGACTATTCTAGCTGGAAACGGCTGATTTTTAATGGAATATCTCCATAGAGGTACAGAGGAACATTTCCAGCAACCATCACTCCTGTGTTCTAATGCTACATTGTGTTAGTTAATGGTGTTGAAAGGCTCATTGATGATTAGAAAACCCTTGTGCAATTATGTTAGCACATGAATGAAAGCGTGAGTTTTCATGGAAAACATGAAACTGTCTGGGAGACCCCAAACCTTTGAACGAGTCTGGACCATGTTGAGGATTGGATCTAAAGGTGTTTGTTTTGTCTCCACAGTGATCCGGACAGCGTGTCTTTCTGCGTCCTGGCCATGGACGAGGAGTTCGAGTGTGACATCGCCCTGCAGATCCACTTCACCCTCATCCAGTCCTTCTGCTTCGACAACGACATCAGCATCGTCAGAGTGAGCGACATGCAGCGTCTGGTGGAGATAGTTGGAGACAAGGCGGAGCAGCTGGAAGACGCTCACTGCGTCCTCATCACGGTGCGTAGAGCTCAGTGGAAGCCACGGCATTTAGAAGACCTTTAAAGCTGTAAATGTGCTGCTTTGTGTGTAGAAACGTGAGACTAAACCTCCTCTTGTTCTTCTTGTGTTTGATCAGAACCCAGCTGAAGGTTCTTGGGAGGATCCAGCTCTGGAGAAGCTGCACCTGTTCTGTGAGGAGAGCCGCCGTCTGAACGACTGGGTTCCTGAGATCAGCCTCCCCGAGCGCTGATCTGCTCTCAGGGCTCCTCTCTTTGCTGGAAGATGCTGCAAAAAGCTTCTCATCTGGAAATACTTCATCCTAAAGCAGGATGACCCTGTTTCTGCTCATCCCTGGACACTCCTGAGGAGGATTCCCGTCCAGGCAGCACGGCGCCGGGCCCCCAGGAGGCCCCCCGTGGACCGTCGCCTCCTGTCCCGTCCATGCCAAGATGACTCTCATTCTTTGTGTGAATGAGGTCGGGCATGCCACAGGAGCGACGCATCGACCCTCATTCTTTGTGCGGATGAGGTTTGGAGAGGAAGGAGAAGCGAGTTCTGCGTCCTGTGGTTCTCCACAGAGCAAATGTCGCACGTGGAAAAAAGCACGCGCAGTAGGAGAAGAAGCGGTGCTGAGGAAGAGGCCTTGTTAAAAAGGGACTTTTTAAAGGTGTCCTCTTCACGCTGAGCAACACAACAACAAGCTGCACATCAGCGCAAATGTTTCCCACTTTCCAGAATTGTCTTAATTCTCTAAAGGTTTCACTTTAGAAATTTAACGATGACAAAATAAATATACTCTGAAACTTAAAAAAAAAAAAAAGAAAATCAAGTCTGATCTCTAAAGGTTTCACTTTAGAAATTTAACAAAGACAAAAATATTCCTTAAAAACTATCTAAAGGTTTCACTTTAGATATTTAACATTGAAAAAACTACAAAAAGTGTTTAAAAAAAAAAAGGTGTAAATTGATTCTGAATCTTGAAGTGTGGAACAAAAAAATGAAAATGTAGAACTTTGACTTCAGCTTTCTGTCAAATGAGATATTTTGTTAACTACTTATCGGCTGTTTGTAGGATGAAAGAATATAAATAAAACATCTGAATTCAGTTTTTCTCACTGGCTGTTCTTTGACTTTTTTTTGGTCTGAACTTTCCTGTTGTAAACTTGCAGGTTTTTGGACCTTTCTTTGAGATTTTTTTGCTAAAATTTCATTTATTTTTAAATCTGATTGTGCACAAACTCAGCTGTAATCACTCAAACCATCCAGAACTCACTGGAAACATGTCAGCTCTGTACTGTGACACACAATTTCACCTCATTCTTCATGAGAAACCAGGAAAAAAAGTATTCAGTCTGTAAATCTTCCACTTGAAACGTGAGCAGTTAAATATTCCACCATGCAGCAGCCTAATAAAGCTTCATTTTCTATCTAGAACATCAAGCTTAAAGGAATATTCAGGCATTTTTGTCTTTTTTGCAGAGTCTTAGAAGAGAAGATCAATACCTCTTTTATCTCTTTAAGCAGGTGGTGTCCAACCTGGGGGTCTGGGCCCGCTCAAGGGGTTGCTTGATAAATCTGAGGGGTCACAAGATGAATAGAGAATAAAAAAAGCAGGAAAAAATATTTCTGAGATTTTTACCTCCATTCTATCTTTCTTCATGAATTTGCTGCTCCTCCTCTAATCTAAATCCCAGCGTTGAATTTCAAAAAAGAAACTGACTTCTTTTCCATTGCAGGATCTCCTTTCCTTTCCCTCCTCTGTATCAGCTCAGTGTGAAGTTCAGCTGTTTTGTGAAAAATAGGGGAAATATAACATATTTTTCTCACATAAAAGCCCATTTTGGAACCTCTTTTGCTCACTAATATGCAGTTATAAAGTCAGACACATCTGTAGCTACACTTGTAGTCTATATTAGTAGTTCAGCTAAAATGCTTATTGGCTCATTTAAAGTGCAGCTCCTGTGTTTGGATTAATAAAAAAAAAAAAGAAGTAGTGAACATTTTACAGAGAAGCAGCAGGAGGGCCATTAATGTGAATAAATAAGTGGCCTGATAAAGCCAAAGGTGAGACATTTCTGTGAAATCTTAAGCAAGATTACTGCTTTATTACCATATTTTATTATTTTAAAATCCAAAAGGAGAAGCGCCTGAAGGCCTCCTGCGTGGTCACTGTTTAATTACACCTCCTCAGGCTGGAATCACAGCTTGTAAAGCCTTTAAGTAACAGCTAGGTGTCTTTTACTTCCTCTTTTTTTGGGTTTTTTACACATTCTTGCTGCAAAAGGCTTCCAGCTCTGAGAGATTCTTCAGCTTCTTGCCTGAACTGCTCCTTTTTAGGTCTTTCTCTGGAGTTTGGATGGTGTTTAAATGCTTCATTTTGTGCTTTTTGGATTAATCCACTATGGATTTTGAGGTGTGTTTGGGATCAATGTCTTGTTTTAAAAGCCGTAATCTTGTGTGGAAGAACAGAAAATGTGAATTAGGCTTCTACCTAATTTGGAGCGAATTAGCTCGTCTGTGTAGCGTCTTCAGAAAATGTGAAACAAAACGTCGGCCTTGTGCAAGACAAAATAGAGAAATAAGAAGTTGTGATTATTCTTTTATGTCTGCCGATATTGACCATGTCTCAGGCTGTTCAAAGACAACAAAAGCAGGACAAACAGCTGAGTAAGCGTTTGTTTTGCCAGAAACCTGTTCAGAAAAGCTGTTTCCATCTCACATTATGCAAATTAACTCTTCTAAGAAAAAGTCAAGAGCCACTTCAACCCCTTTTGCAAAACTCAGGATGTTTTTTTTTTATTTTTTAAGTTTTCTTCCCAGTGTGCAGAAAAATACACAATAGAAACGCAACCTATACAGCCAAATCTAGCAACTGTTTAGCTTAGCTTAGCACAAGGACATGGAATAGGTTCTGGCCAATCAAACTAGTAATAAAATCCATCTAACAGCACCTTTAATACTTTATAATTAACCTGTTATATCTTGATATATGTCTGTACAACAAATTAATGTCAGTTTATGGTTTTATGGCTATGCTAACTACCTGCTAGCATTAGCTGACAGCTCTAACTATACACTTCTTTAAAAAGGAAAGTTTTAAGAATAAAACTGAAAATAAAGAGGGTTTCTGCCTCCTGAAACCAAACCTGTAACTGCCTCTGGAAACTCTGAGAACCACAAGTAAACCTGCAGTCAGAAAATATGGTACCATAAGGTCTAAGGTTTAAGATACAATGGAGGTTGGCCTTTAATAGTTTTATATGTTTGAAGCAGGGTTTTAAATTCTATCCTGGATTTTACAGAGAGCCAGTGAAGGGAAGCGAATATGGGAGAAATATGATCTGTTCCTGGTGCCTATCAAAGCTCATTCTGTGTAAACTAGATGATTTTTAGAGAACTATGGGGACTTCCTGATAATAAGGAGTCCAGGCTAGAAGCTACAAATGTATGAACTAATTTTACAGCATCACTCTAGGGCAGAAAGTTCCTGATTTTGACAATATTACGCAGGTAAAAGAAGGCTGAACTACAGATGTGTTTCATGCATGAGTTCAAAAATATTCTGAAGTTCCTCACAGTAGAATGGATGGCAATCTAATGCATAGAAATATATATAATCACACCAAATTAATGGCATATTAGCTAGCAACAATGCAGAAATGGGTGGATAAATAGAGTTTTTCTGCTGAAGTTCTGACCTGGATTCTAAAATACTGATGTTGGATTGCAAAACACATGTAAAAACAACACTCTAGCATTTACAGTCAAATGCAGTAGCTTCAGTTTTGTCTGAATTTAAATGAAGAAAATAACAAGTAATCCAGATGTTTATGTCCTTAAGACATACTTGAAGCCTGAGTGTAGCAAAACCACCAAACAACAGCAGAACACTCATGTCTGTACTTGATGATGTTCTCTGTAGAAACACAGAAAGGCTGCAGATTAATGGAGGTGATCTTTTGCTCCTGGCACACGTTGCTTTTTCTTTCCTTTCTCTAATTTGCAATTCAGAACCTTCGAGGGGCTTTTGTGTGTTTGGACTCGAACTCTAAAGTCGCTCTGACCTGCATGTTGCCTGTGGGTGGCAGCTATTGTGGAGGCGACTGCTGCAGCTGAACCCCCACCACCCACCAACACCCACCGAATTAACACTGACAACAATGAAAATGCAACTTCTTTACCTCTAATCAGCAGGTAAATTGTTGATCTGCCACCTTCAAGTAACTAATTCCATGCAAAAAAAGCTTAAAAGCAGAGGTTCTACTTGCATTTATGCAACGTAAAGTCTACAAAAGGTTATTAACCGTAAGAACACGATACCTATTATAAAGCACGGTGGTGGCAGTATTGTGCTCTTACTTTTTCAACTAATTGCAACTTGTGAAACTTAAATGTTGCACCAGTAATCAACCAAAACAGACCAAAGCAGAAGGACACTCATTAGTTTAAAGCAGCTTTGTGTCGCACACACGACTGACCAACAAAGGCTTTGTGTCCAAAAAAGAAAGAAAGACAAAAAATGGACCAGCTGAAATGCAATCGCCCCTTTAAATCTCCACGGCAACCACAACCCAGCTCTCCCCATCTGCTGTTCAATTTAATGACGAGGAGAAAGGGAGTGAAGAGGAGGAGGAGGAGGAGGAGGGTTGGCACTAGTCTGCTGCCATTCATCCACATTCATCCATTCACAGCCAAATCCTGACCAACAACAACAACAACAACAGTCAGCAGGAACACAACCACAGTCACAACGTCCAACACTGTTACATCACAGATAGATGCAGTAGTTTGGTGTTTTTATGGACACTTGCGTTCACCGTGTTTCTGCCAGCGGTGTGTAAAGCTGCATTCAGGAGGTGGTTGGTGCCTCTCAGCTGGAACGGTTCAGTGAAACACCTTTGATGGCCTCTACAGGTGAACCTCCTGCTCTGAACCAGGACCGACCTCTGCTGCCCAGCTCCGCATCAACCCGGCCTCTGAGCTCTGCTGCTGAGGCCACATGCTGCTTCTCAAGTGTCCTTTCAACATAAAAGCCTCCTTCTCCGCCTCCCAAAGTCCTTTCTGTGCTGGAGAGCTGCAGCAGATGGTGGCGATGGGCTGCAGGCGGAGCGCGTTTCTGGTTTGCCGTGTTTTGGTTGAGCTGTTGCCATGGATACTGGCATCTAAATTCATTTTTATCTACATTTCTTAGTCTTTTACTTACTTTACTGATATGAAAGTGTATTTATTCCTCTAGGGCAGGGGTGTCAAACATGCGGCCCACGGACCAAAACCGGCCCTCCAGAGGGTCCAATCCGGCCCGCCGGGTGACTTTACAAAGTGTACAAATTATAGAGAAGACATCAACTGCAAACTGTAAATTTGTAAAACCGTCAATTTAAAACTATTTCTAGACCCTGAAAAGTTGTTTTGATCATAAAGTAAAATACTGGATTGTTCTTTTGTCCTTTTGTGTTTCATTTATGGAATATTTTGTCTTGTTTTTTGTTGTTTTGTGTTTCCTTTTTGTCTTGCTTGAGTTTTTTGTCTCATTTTGGTCATTTTGTGTTTCGCTTTATTCGTTGTTTTGAGCATTGGTTTTGTCGTTTTATGTTTTTTTTGTCTTACTTGTGTTGTCTATTTTTTGTCATTTTGTGTTTCACTTTTGACATTTTTTGTCTTATTTTTGTCTCATTTGTCCATTTTTTTGTTGTTTTGTAACTTTTTTGTCTGATTTTTAGTCTTTCTTTCGTTTGATTTCATGTCGTTTGTCTCATTTTTTGTCATTTTGTTTCTTGCTTTTGTCATTTTGTTTCTTGCTTTTGTCATTTTGTGTTTCATTTTTGTAATATTTTGTCTTTTTGTTTTTTGTCTTTTTTTGTCTGACTTGTCGTTTGTCTCACATTTTTGTCATTTTGTTTCTCATTTTTGTGGTTTTGTGTTTCCTTTTTGTCTCGTTTGTATTTTTTGTCTTATTTTTGTCATTTTGTGTTGTGCTTCATTTGTTGTTTTGAGCATTGTTTTTGTCATTTTGTGTTTTTTGTCTCGCTCGTTTTGTTTGTCTATTTTTTGTTGTTTTTTCCCGCTTTTGTTGGTTTTTGTCATATTTTTGTCATTTGTCCATTTTTTGTGTCGCTTTGTAACTTTTTGGTCTCATTTTTTGTTCCTTTTTTGTTTAATGTTGTGTTGTTTGTCTCATTTTTTGTAATTCTATTTCTCGCTTGTCGTTTTGTGTCTCATTTTTGTAATATTTTGTATAGTTTTTGTTGTTTTTCATCTGAGTTTTGCCGTTTTGATCATAAAGTGGAATACTATATCATTCAGTTCCAGATAGCTGTGACTAAATGTTTTGTAGACACTCTGTGATCTGTAAGTTGTATTGTGTAAATGATAAACTGAGGCTGAATGCTGGTGAAATTTCACTTATTTTTCTTAAGAAACTTCAGGTTATTCATGATGTTTTATAAAAAGAAAATTCATGAAGTGTGAACATTTTCAGAATGTACTTTTTTGCACTAAAACAATTTATTTATTTATTTTAATGTTTATTTGGCAGGGATGATACATACAACATTGCCACAGAAAAGGGAAAATGCGATGCATATAAGACTTCTAGCTTCAGCTAATTTGCAGTCTTTGTCCCTGGTCAGGCGTTGTGGTTATTTCTAGGTTATTATGCTGTGATTTTACTGGTCCTTTATTTGGCCCCTGAACTAGAATGAGTTTGACGCCGCTGCTCTCAGGGCTCAAACAAAAGTCACTTTTACTCATGTTAATGTATTTTAGCAAAATGAAGTTGCAGAAAAGATCAGTTTTTACTTTGAGACGTTCAGGTCTGCCGGCTCTCTCTGTCTGATAACTATGCTAATCTATTTTGTGACTATGCTAATAAGTTCCTGCATCATTACCATAAGCCTGCTGCTGCTGCTGCAGGTCAGAGCAGGCTCAGGGTCAAACTACACACTTGTGTGTTCCTCAGTGTGTACTTCCAGTCAGAACACACACGCCCATTCCCTCAGTGATCAGCTGCTGATGCTAATTCCTGCCTCTGATCTCCATCAGTCAGAGCTGCAGCGGCTCATAATGAATCTAATCACTAATTACATTAGCGAACCTGGACGCCCTCCGGCTGCTGCTCTGATTGGTGGCCTGAATTCTCAATGAACTCATTTACATTCAGGCTGTTGTTTTTACACGTGTTTTTAATCCTACATCAGCATTTTCAGTCAAAACAGTTTTCTTTTGCCAAATCATTGCATTTTTGCAGGACATTAGCTGGGAATGAAAGTATATTTGGTTGCATTAGATGCCGTCTTTCAAATGAATAAATATACAGATAAAATGTGCATGCATTTGCTCTCAGTGTTGCAGCCTGTTAAGACAAAGTGGACTCAGAACTGACTCACTGCCAGCTGTTGCCAAAACATCGATCTGTTTCTCTATTCAGAGTCGGGGCCCTCAGGGGCCGATGGCTCAGAGGCTCCATCCACACTCTGTTTGTGTTCTGTTTTAGACAGATTAGAGTCACGTTTCCTTAAAATGATTAAGCAAATTTGAAGAAAGCTTTTGAAAAGTTGCAAAAAATGTGAAAAAGAAAAAATGTAAAAATGGAGAGAAGTCTTCATGAGGTATTTCTGTCAGATAAGTTCTAATTATCAGATCAAACTGGATAAGTTTCATGCACTCTGGAAAACAAAAGAAGATTCAAAACTTACTGGAAAAATTGTTTCCACCTCTCATGAAATGCATTTAAGCTTTTATGAAAAAGTCAAAAACCACCTCAAACAAACATAAAAAGTATTTTTTTCATTTGCAAAATTACTCCGAATATTTTTTTTAAATGTTGCTGTTTCTATTAACTTTTTCTAATGCAATACTTGCATGCAAGGCAAAATTTGCATTAAAAATATATCACAGAAACACAGTTAAAAGGGCAGAAACTGACTCTTGAGCATAATAGTTCACGTTTGGATTAAAAAAAAAAAACGGAATTCAAGGTCCACTTTCTGCAATCTTCTTGACCTTTCAAAATAAATCCTACTATCTTTCAATACTGACCATAACTTGTATCATATTGTGGACTAAACACCAAATGTGAGACACAATTCCATTTACTTTTTCTAATTCAGTACTTCATATGTGGTAGAATATGGTAGAATAACTCTTGAGCATAAAAGATCAGTCTTGAAAATAGTAGTTAAGCAAAAAAAAAAAGTAACTCAATTCAAGTTAACTCAGGGTCCACTTTCCCAGTTTTTCCTGACATTTCAAAATAAATGCTACCTTCTGATCCTAATATGATTCATGTCATAATTTGAACTAGATAGCAGAGTTACACTCACTTTTTTCTAATGCAATACTTCAAAATATGCAAAAATATGCTATGAAAACACAACTATGGTGGCAGAATAATTCTAGAACTTTTGGATATAGTAGTTTGCAAAGATTCTGGATGAAAATATTTTAACTCAGCTTCCATTTTCCAGCTTTTTTCCTGACCTTTCAAAATAAATCCTCCCACCTTTCAATACTAACCATGATGTATGTCATACTGTGGCCAAGACAGCAGATTCAGAACAGAGTTCCATTTAGTTCTTCTAAAGCAACACTTCAAACTGAACATAAAAAAGTGGTTTTGAAACATTGATAATATGGTAGAATAATTGTTCGACATAAAAGTTCAGTCTTGAACATAGTATCTTGACAATAAAACAACAAAATTTAATTAATCTGGAGGTTTGCTTTCCAAATGTTTCCTAACTTTTCAGATTCAAACTGCATTCACTTCTTCTAAAGTAATACTTCAAAAATGTGCATAAAACATGTTCTGGAAACACAGCTAATTTGGGAGAACAATTCTTCACGCATAAAGTCTTGAAAACTGTAGTTTGGCTAAACAAACAAACAACAAACTAACTTTTCAGAATAAATCCTCCATCTTTCGCTCCTGACCCTGACTGAAGTCATAATGCAGAGCAGAGTTACACAACACTTGTCTGTGTGTGTCTGAAGAGGAAGATCAGATGCTAAATGTGCTCGTCCTGCAGCCCCAACCGCTGCACACCCTCAGCACAACACAACACAAACACAAAGGCTGCAGCCAGCACTTTGCACGCCCTCGTCAACGGGCACAAAGAGCAGAGAAACGACGGGAGGGGTCCCGGCACAAAGGTGCACCAAGACCCCGGCCCTCTCGCCTCTTTTGTGCCGAAGAATAGCAGAGGTCCAGGAGCAGCTGCTGTTGGCTGCACGGGACATTTGAGACGGACTCCTTTCACCCAAAAACACAAAGTCTGGAGCTGTGCAGGGCTGCAGGGGGGGGAGGACGGGGGAGGACCGGGGAGGGAGGCTGCAACACAAAAACCAAAGGCACACTTTGCCAGATCAACGTGGAGCTGAAGGCCCCATTCACCCTGCAGAGGAGGAGGAGGAGGAGGAGGAGGAGGAGGAGGAAAGCTTTAAAGTCATCAGTCAGAGCACAAAGGAGGCCCAGAGCTCGGCCATATGGACGCAGCCTCATCATCTGTCCAGGAATCAGCAAATAAAGCAGCCACAGCCAATAGCAGCTCCACGTCTGCCTCCAGCTTTACTCAGCAACAACAAACCTCTGCCCTCTGATTGGCTGCTGAAGTGTGACCACCAAGAGCCTTAAGTGTCTCAATTAGCCCGATAGGAAGATAGGAAGGAGCCACTTTGTTGTTTTAGTGCTTCAGGATGGATCAGTGCGTCGGATCCATTAGTGCCGCTGGAAAAAAGACAAATCAGAAAGTCGTGCTGAAATGATTTTTGTCTCAGAATCAGATCGTAGTAGCGTCACTTTAACTAACAAACAACTTTTAGCTCTACTGATTTCTCCATAAAGACTGAAATGAGTTAATGAATGACAGAAAATTAAATAATAACAAATGCATTCACTGTATCATGCCTGAATAAAGAGGAAATGTTTGACTCCCTAATTTCAAATTAAGATTCTGACTTCATGCTGCATAATTGAATGTAACTGAATATTTAACAGACTATGATTCAGATAAATTCAGTGGACATTCTCTACATATTCTTGCACTGATTTCATAAAGAATGATATATATACACACACACACACACACACACACACACACACACACACACACACACACACACACATATATGTCTCCTCAGTCAACCTGCAGAATACTAATTAAACATGCTTAGGGGAAGAAAAAAGCGGAAAGAATAAACATCTTTACTACTTTAAACAATATCTGTCATGCCTTAGAGACACATGGAGACACAGAAACCCTCTGAAGTGTTTAGTACTGATAAATATAAGCAAGAAAAAGCAACATTCTACTGCTGTAGCTGCTCCGTGTTCTTCTAGTTTTAATTACTAGTTCAGATTAGTTTACTAGATTGTTTTTATTATTTCTAAATTATTGTAAAAAATATTTGAAAATATGTCTGTATTTTTTTGTTTTTTAAAATTTTTGTTGATATTTTTCAATTTTTAAAAAAATATTTCTTAGTTACTTAGTTCTTGTTAGTATTTTTAAATTTTTGTTATTATTTACATTTTTTGATGTTTTAAATTAGTTTTAAATATTTTTTTATTTTGTCATTATTTTTAAAATCTGGTTAATTGTATTATTATTATTATTATTATTATTATTATTATTATTATTTTAATTATTATTATTATTATTATTATTATTATTATTATTATTATTATTATTATTATTATTATTATATTAACACATTTTGGTATGTTTTAAACTATTTAAAAAATTTTTGTTATTATTTTTCAAATCAGGTGAAATGTGTTATTATTATTACATAATTTATTCTTGGGGTTTAGGTCGATCAAGATGTCAAGTCCCTCCGAAGTGTCAGAACACACATCCAAAGACAGATTTTCCTGATAAATCTCTTTTAATTTGACTTCACTCTAATCTTCTGCCTTTTGGGGGATATTTTGTTGCTTGTTTTAGATCTAAAACCATTTGAAAAGCTGAGAACTCACTGACCTGAATGGACATTATTTCTTCTTTTCTTCTATTTTGTGAAGAACCACAAAGAAAAAAAGTTGAAGAATCTCAGTTTTAATCTTTAATGGGGTCTTTTGTAAAGCTATTGTGCATTTTATGCTTTTAAAAGGTAACTCCTACAGGTAACTATAGCTAACAGGTAAAAGTAGTATAAGAGTAAAAAGTAGAATGTTTCTCTTTAATATCTATCATTAAAAATAGCATAAAATGGATATACTCCAATATAATGCCAGTACCTGTAAACTGCACAGCAGCTGAGTTCTTAGAAATACTGCTTTCAAACACTGTTGAGTTTAAATGGACACATATTCTTGCGTCCCCCAGTGGTGTCTCTGTGTAATTACAGGTGTCATCATTCAGCTCCATAAGCCTCATTAAAACAGAGTAATACCTCCATCTAGTGGTAAACTGTGACTCCTGCATCTAAATCCTGAGTTCATCTGCTGATATTAGACAGTCTGGTTCTGATTAAAGCCTGAATTAAAAATGAATGACCTTCATGACCACGTCGAATACATTCAGAGGATAAAATAAAGAAGACTTCGGTCCAATTAAAATATCCGGAACTCAACATAACATTGCTCACTTTCAAAAACAAGTTTCAAACTATTAAATTTTCTTTGGTTTGTTTGACATCCAATTATCCATGCTGTCTGAGGCTGTCGAAGAAATACAGACACATAGATAATCATACAGTCATGCTGCTTTTGAATGACTGGTTTCTTCTGCTGCTGTTGTTTTACTTTTATTAAATTAGTTATAGTCGAAGTACACTTTATTGTTCGTTACTGTACATGTGCAGAACATACAGAAAAATTGAAATGCTGTTTCTCAGAGTCCCACAGTGTGCAAAAAAAATAAATAAATGTACACACATATAAGATAGCAATTGCAATGAAACTGCATTTCCTGTTGTTTTAGTATCTTTTAAACTTTATTACATTACGCAGCATTTTACTTCCCTCTTCGTTGAGATTTTAAACAGATTTTGTTGCCTCATATGAACCATTTTTAGCTATCTCCATGTCTAAGTGGTGCTATATAATGCTGTTTATTTAAGTTTTATAGCTTTTTAGTTCCCAATTATAGTCTATTTTTTTTTTGCCTATTTCAGTTGTTTTAGGTTTGTTAGCTAAACCTGAGGATACATTCTAAACAAAAACAAGAAACAAATGGACTGACATTTAATTTTTTAGCCATTAAATTGATTTATTTTATTTTAATTAATGGTCTCTATTTCATGGGATGGAAACATTTCCTACAACAATCCCACTGGTGACACAAACATAGCGTACATATATAGTCCAGACCATCTTTTTCTGGATATTTTCTTTGCTCTTCGTGCTCTGTGTTTCAACACATTCAATCTGAAACAAAATAATGAACTATATCAGTATATAAACCGCTGTGTGGGAGATACTGCAGATGCCTTTTAAGACATGCTGCACAAAGTGTAGGCGTCAAACGTAATTGGACTCTACTAGAAGACTTTTTAACTTCCAGGTGATGATCTTTATGGCAGACTCCTTTGGTTTTTACTTCTTGCAGACTCTTTGCCTTCATTTTGGTCTTCAGAGAGACAGATGACGCTCAGTCGGCTTGAAATCAGGTGACTGACTTGAGAATATTCCACCTCTTCATCCTGAAAAGCTCCTTGGAGGCTTCTTCCTGCTACATGATTAACTTTAATCCATGAGTTTTGATGCATTTACTTCTGTTTCCGACCAGTTGCTTCTGTCAGATCATCAGTAAATGTTAAATTTCCTGCTCCAGTAGCATCCACACATGATCAACACCTAACAGAAGCTCCACTGTGTTTGACAGATGAGGTGGTGCTTTGTTATTTTTGGATGTTTGTGTGACAACTGCAGCTTCGTCTTCCTGTTTTTGGTTCTCAAAGGTTTGCATCTTGTGGTGAATTTTTTCTTTATCAATGACCAGAAAACATACTGACCTTCATCACTGACTTACTCTGCAGTCATTAAGGGATAAAGGAGGTTTGTCTGTGCACAAATGTTCTTCTGGAATGAACATAACTTCTAATTTTGGCAAACTAGCTACCTTTGAGATCATATGCATCATCTTATTGCATGTTCCTGTCTTTAACCCTCCTGTTGACCAACAACTCAAACCCAAGTTTTTTGTTTGACCAACCTAAGCTCACTGTTTTTTGATCAGGATCTGGTTTAAAGAGGTCCAGATGCAAAGAAACACATTAAAATCTCCATGTTTTTACATTTCAACACAGAAAATAATGCCTTTCCATGTCAAAAATGATGCTTTATAGAGTCTTTAACCTTTGTGCGACAATCTATTCCAAGTTTGACCAATCTAATCTCACTGATTTTTGATCTGGACCTGGTTTGAAGTGGTCCAGATGCAAAAAAAAAATGCATTAAAGTCTCCATGTATTTACATTTTAACACATAAAATAATGATTTTCCACATCAAAAACTGTGTTTTATAGAGTTTTTAGCCTTTGCACAACATTTTATTCCAGATTTGACCAACCTAAGCTCACTGGTTCTTGATCGGGACCTGGTTTAAAATGGTCTAGATGCAAAGAAATGCATTAAAATCTCCATGTCTTTACATTTTAACACAGAAAATAATGGTCATACAAATCAAAACTTAAGTTTGAAAGAGTCTTTAGCCTTTGTACAACAAGCTCACTAGTTTTTGTGGTCTAGATGCAAAAAAAAAAAAAAAAAATTGGGGGGGCATTTTTCAGAAATAGCAACTTTACTAATCAGAAACTGTACATTAAATAATCCTCAGTCTCTGTATGACAGTCTAGTTCACTCACTTTGACCTGTTGGCAGTTTTAATGTTGTGGCTGATTGGTGTATGTACACAGGGAACTAATGGAGAGACAGGTAAAACTAATCAGTGCAGTCAAAAGGAGAAGGGAAAAGAGACAAAAGTAGGAAGCAAAACAACAAGAGTAACATATTTGCAAAATAAAACAGGAAACAACTAAACAAAACTCAACATCGTGACAAAAAATTGCACATTTTTCAATATAGATGCTATTTGACTGTTCTCAGTCTTTGCAGCATTGTTCCTCTTGACAAACCACCTTCACAACATCAAAGTGCATCAAGTAGAAGTCATATCAGCTGCTGCAGGAAGCGGCCAAACCTATATGCCTCGACATCCCAGCAACCCGACCACCCAAACACGAGGCCGAAGCGAAGCAGCATCAGTCTGTAAATGATTTGCTTATTCAGTCAGTATGGTGACTGTGTGTGGCCGGAGGACAGCGTTAGAAACCCGCCGATGTTTGCTCGTGACAGATCTGCAGCTCAGAGTGGAGTGTGGCAGCAAACTACAGGCATTAACATGCCGAGACACTTCAGCTCATGCACAGTCCATTAAACCGGCGACAGACAGATGAGAGGCGCTTTAAAGCACCAGGAGACGCCGACTTACAGCCATGATCTGCTCGACTTGAGAAACACAGAGTCACACGAAGAGCTCAGACATTTCATTCAAGAGTCTCTCAGCGGCGAGACAATAAATGTGCACTTAGACGATAATGAGAACACGTTCGGTCAGCGCATACATGCTCATTATTGTTCCAAAAGCTCAATAAGGCAAGAAAACACACCTTTTCTAATGAGGCCAAGCGGTTGACGTCAAAGAAAAGAGAAGAAGCTCTCTTCGCTCTAATGCAGCTTTTAGGGTTGAGGTCTAAATATCAGCGTTTCAGCACTTTGCCCTTGTAAGGACAAAAATCACACTCCAACATACCCTCCAAATCAAACAACTAAATACATCATCGGTCAAGTGTTTTGCTCATGGATCTTGCTATCAAAGATGGTGTCTAGACATCCTTACAGTCCACACAGTTTTCAAACCCACAGAGGTTTCACACCAGAGTCGTTCTCCAGTCAAGAACCTGTAATCCAGAGACGACTTCTTTCCAAACTGGTCGACTGCCACTTGGCTCCCCACACACAAACGGGATAAAATAAAAATAATAATTTCTTCTGGACTTTCAGAATGTTTTTGAACTGAGCTTATTGAATTCTGATAATAAAAAGTGATGTTGGGTTGCAGAGGTTGCAGTATCCTACAGTTGTGAACAAACTTTACATACACTTGTAGGGATCATGTGTATCATGGCAGTCTTGAGTTTCCAATAACTTTTAACCCCAAGAACACCAAACCTACCATCAAGCACGGTGGTGGCAGTATCATGCTCTGGGGCTGTTTTGTTGCCAGTGGAATTATCTCCACCTTCTTCAGGAAATCCTAAAATCATCAGCCAGGAAGTTGATCTTGGACACAGTTGGGTGTTCCAACAAGACAGTGACCCCACACACATCATAAGTGGTAAAGAAATGGTTCAATCAGGCTAGAATGAAGATTTCAGATTGGTCTCTCCAAAATCCTGACTTAAACCCGACAAGAATCTGTGGATTGATAAAGAAACAAGTCTTTGTTAGAAAGACAACAAATTTAGTTGAACCAGACCAATTCTGTCAAGAGGATCATGAAAGATACAACCAGAAGCTTGTTGACGGCTATCTAAACACCTAGTAGAGGTGAAAATGGCCAGAGAACATTTAGGCAAATATTAGCATTGCTGTATGTATATTTTTGACCCAACAGATTTTGTCATATCTCAAAATGAACAATAAGAACCAAAATTCAAGACTCGCGCTTCAGTGATTCCATCCAAAAAAATTAAGAGCTGCATGAGTTATTGGAAACTCAAGATTGACACGATATTCAAGTGTACGTAAACATTGGCCACTATAACCTTTTTTTTAATTGCCTGAGTTCCTATAACATACATAGCCACCATTGGTTTGTGGATTAGTTTTGAAACCTCGAGTTTGAAATCTGGAGGTCACCATGTTGGTTTTTTAAAACTGCAAATTGACAAGTAAGTGGTGAGTTTAATGAAAAACTCAAGGACACTATGCACACCCATACAGTAGTCAATCACAAGGTAGCATGAGCCTAAAGCACACACAGACTTATTGTCTATTTTTCTGTAAGTGTGGCCATATTTACAGAAAAAACACCACACTGCCTTTTTAAAATCTAGAAACTAGTGATTGAGACCAGAAACTTATTAGAAAATTGTTCACTGAAGTATTAATTCAAGTGAGAAGTAGAGACGTTTTCTCATAGCCTTCTATTTAATCTGACTTTGCCCCCTGCTGACTGTTAGATAGAATGCAGGTTTAGACCTTGTTTTATATGCTGTGTTTAGTCTCATCTGATTCCAAGATGGGAAGCTAATTTAAATCTGTGCTGCACAATTCTATTTCCATCGCACCCACATTTGTTCCATCTTAGCCAACTGTAAAAACCGGTATAAAATAATATATTTTGACCATTTTTTCCTCCAAATTTCAGCATAAATTGCATGAATATGCACCAGCAAGTAAATGAAAACACATTTCTACTGCTCATCTTCCATAAACCAGATGAGAGAAGCTCTGAGTTTCTAATAATGCCAACTGTTACCTTATCCTCACTCTATTAACCTTCATGAGCAGTAGTGAGTTGATTTTTTTGGCCTCTCAGCTACCCTTTCTCATTGTTGTACTAAGAGAACTGGACATGGCGGTGTCACTTAACCTTTCTGCCAATTTGTTCCAGTGGCCACAACCAAAAAAATCGATATATTGTGGCCCAAGAATCATTTTCCCCATAGAACACCATTACAGAGTTAACTGTTCCATAGAAGTTCGGTATTTGTAAAACCTCCCCTATGGCTGGAAAAGTAAGTTTTATCTTTGTGAGTCCTATAACCCTGGAACTTTTTCAGCAATTTCTATTCAAATGGGTGCCCACATTATCTAGTTTGTTTTAATATATCCACGTTTTACATTCAGATTTGTATAGGAATATCTGCAGTCACTACACAGGGATGGAGAAAATCCTGCAGCTTCCATTATGTTTTTGAGAAGAAGAACTCATTTAAAGGTGATAGAAAATAATTCAGACATAATTTAACACCACTCAAATGCTCTAAAAGATACTGCTTTTTGTAATAAAGCTGCAAATATGTGTCTATCTATGAAGCTTAATGTAATTTTAAGTGGGTTTTGCAATTTAATAATACAGAATTTATGCTTTTTCTTCAACTAAGACAAGCAAAGAAAGAACAGTTTCATCAAAAAGTGTTAACTGCCGATTCATTTTAGTGTTCATTTAGTTTACATTTAGTCTTCTGAGATCAGTTAAACTCATTTTAACAGATTTTGGTGTTATTTATATAGGGCCAATTTCTAACATATGTCAGTTTGACAAATTTTAAACAGACAAACATGACAAATCCAGAGTTTCCTTTGGATTCCCTTTGAGCAAGCACTCTGCAACACAAAACTCCCTTAAACCATATATTATAGTCTGTGTTTAGCTGTCTAATACATTTAAATCTTGTTTTAGCAGCTAAAAACACTTGGCTTCAGTCGGCCCTCCTCATGTTTAAAATCAAACCTTTATTATTACCTTCAAGCATCTTTCTTGGCATTAATGCATTAATGATAGACTCGATACCTTCACTTAAACTATTTAAATATATCCCTTCTCATCCCTCAGTGCATTTCCTCCTGTTTTTTCTGATCCTGTCTCTGTTTTCCCCCTTTATTTCCTCTTCGCCTCTCCCTCTCCGACTCTCTCTCCGTCCCAGGGTGCACACAGAACAGGCTGGAAGTCATTTCAGAAAGAAATTAACGCGGGAGTCTAATACTCTAATGCTCCCACACAGCAAATTGGATTCGTGCGCTTCAGTGACTCTGAGTATCAGTTTGTTGCAGGACACAAAGCCTCCTGCAGCAAGCCAGAAACACAGACTCAGGGGAGCGACGCTGTTGCTTCGACGCTGCTAAGCTCTCAGACTTTTTTAAAAAACCGAGGCGTGTCTGATCTGGGACAGTTTGTGATACTTTTAGTCGGATAAGAACTTTTTCAATACACGATCAAACGTACATAGACACTGGAGCTTGTTCCCACCTGAGACATTTGGACACCTTGTTCCAAAACTGTGGCCATTAATCAAAATGCTGCAACAGCAGGCGTCTGGTTTCAGGCTTTTCCCCAAGAGTCTGGCTGCAGGGCTTTGCTCCTATTCAGCCATGAGAGCATTAGAGAGGTTGACACTGATAAGGTCCACTTCACAGTTGGTGTTCTGCTTGGTTTCGAAGGCGTTGGACGGGGTTCAGGTCACGACTTTGTGCAGACCAGTCAAGTTTTGGTACAACACCAGAAAAAGGCCTCATGTGGTTAAAAAAAAAAAAAAAAGCATTTTATAAAGATTTACTCCGGTGAAAAATCAAGTTTTTCACCTTGTTAACATGTCCACATGATGCTTTTTTTTGCACTAGAAGAAACATCCTAAGTAAACTAAGCAGTCAACACCATGACTTAGCATTTCTGCCTTGAAATTGCAGTAAACTGATGAGTCACAAACATGGATTCAGACCTCTTCTGTATCATTACTGCTTTCAAGTTTAAACATGTATGGCTAAATTAGGATGGAGGAGTTAAATGAGAAACAAATGGACATTTTCAGGCAGGGAGGGACTATTTTAACAGTCAAAACATCTAAATATGTACCTTTGATGCACAGAGATGAGTTTAAGGAGTTCAATCAATGACTGGAGAGGGACTTTAAATAAAAACTACTGACATCCCTCTAGCACCCACACAACTGGATGGTATCCCATCTTTACAAGCCAGTAACAGTTCACGAGCTGCTTCTGCCTCATCCACAAGCAAAGCTAACTAAATGTTGGCTGCTAGAGTGAACACAAACGCCGTCATGCACTACCAGAATTTATGGGAGCTAAAGACCTAGCAGATTACTTTTATTTTTGATGGCAATGTCTGCACAACAACACAACAATAGGAAAATCCTTAACGTTGGCACATAGTGCAGCTAATTAAAACAAATTTAATTCAATTATATTTATATAGCGCCAATTCTCAACACACACTACCATTCAAAAGTTTGGGATCACCCAGGCAATTTCATGTTTTCCATGAAAACTCACACTTTTCTTCATGTGCTAACATAATTGCACAAGGGTTTTCTAATCATCAATTAGCCTTTCAACACCATTAGCTACCACAATGTAGCATTAGAACACAGGAGTGATGGTTGCTGGAAATGTTCCTCTGTACCCCTATGGAGATATTCCATTAAAAATCAGCTGTTTCCAGCTAGAATAGTCATTTACCACATTAACAATGTTTAGATTGTATTCCAGATTAATTTAATATTACCCTCATTGAAAAAAATGCTTTTCTTTCAAAAATAAGTATATTTTTAAGTGACCCCAAACTTTTGAATGGTAGTGTCTGTCATCTCACAGTGGTGAGTGGTAGTAAGGTACAGACCTTATGAATTTTAAACAGAGAACCCAATAATCCAAAGTTTCCTCTGGATTCCCTTTGAGCAAACAGTTGGCAATGGTGGGAATGAACAAAAAAAACCCGAAACGCTCTTATGGGACAGAACCAGGCTCAGGGAAGGTGGCCATCTGTCTCGACTGGTTGTGGTGAGAGTGGGGATGATGTGGCTTATGCTTCCGTTAGCTTTGATTGTATACCCACAGGTCAGAGCTCTGTGAAAACAGTAAACCTGAACTGAAGGATGTGGAAACTTTAAAACTGGTTTAAAAACAAACAAAAAAACAAAAACAAAAGGACTGGCTATGTTTAATTGCTTTTATGCCACCTGTTGTATTCAAATGCAATCTAAACTCTCCCACTGTTTACATACATTTACTTCTCTCCTCCCTGTGCTCACATAAACTGTATTTTAATACAGCAGAATACCCCATGAAGCCCATTTACTTATGAGTTGTGGCTTTTAAATAACAAGATTCAGCTTCTTTTTGGTTTCCAGATGGAGCTACAGTCAACTTTTACAAACCAGTTCTTGAAACTTTGTGTGAAAACGTCAGACTGAAAGAGGCTACAGCTGTGGGAAAATGGTTTTATCCTTCATCAGGACAACACCCCAGAACACTTAATGCTCCCACTGAAGCAGGTTTTGGCCAAAAAACACATGGCAGTCCTTGACCATCCTCCCTATTCACCAAGCATCACGTGACTTTTATCTTTTCCCTAAAGTCAAGGCTGCACCCATTTCAAGTTTGTTCCAGAAGTGAAGAAGAAAACAAGCCTCTCAGACAGCTAACAGAAGAAGATCTAATCCACGGTTTCTCTCAGTGGAAAACAAGAATGTAGAATATAGTTGCAGATGTGAGTTATACTGAAGGGAAAACACACTGAAGAATAGGTTTTATTCATTAAAACTGAAATATATCATTAGTCTCATTATTTAAGAGCCATGTAGTCCTTTGAAAGTGACTTTCAAGCTGCTGCTCTAATTATATAACAAATTCACCAAACTCATGAGGCAAAGACGACTGTTCTGAGAATTTAACTACATTCAAAATTAGAAGCAACAGAATCACTGTGGCTCATACTGAGTTAATTTCAGTACCCATAATACTACTGTATATAGTATAAATTCAGTAAAACATAGTATGTCAGTTGCAGTATGGTAAAAATACCGGGATGTCCTACTACATGTGGTAACACTTTGCAGCATGTATGCTAACATGCTATTCCGGTCATTCTAACACCTTTTGCATAGCAGAAAATACATCACAAACAAACAGAACCCCTGCTTTGAAGTCTTTCATGGAGGCAATTACTTGACGACTGCAGAAAACAAATAAATGGACAATTTAATTGCATCGAAAAGTTATTTTGGACTCGATTAGAGGCGGAAAAAGTTACACTTTCATTGCTATTAGTGTTCATTTAGTTTGAATGTGTGTGTGTGTGTGTGTGTGTGTATGTGGGTGGGCAGAGTGTGTAACTCGAACTACCAACTCAGAATAAGACTGACTTTCATAAATTGTCCCTTCAGGTAAAAAAGCTTGTTTCATCTAAACCAAAATCAGTCGCTCATTCCTCAGTTCCCACCTACAACGCTGTAATGTTGTAATATGTTTCATTACTTTGTTGCCCTGCAGCACCACTGTTAATGAAGTTTGTAAGAAAAAAATCTAAAAAACTATCTATCTATCTATCTATCTATCTTTTAATAAACTCACATACAGAAAGTTGTGAGCTACAGAAGCTGCCTCCTCTTCAGACTCTCTTTTATCCCACATGTACCAAAGTAATTGAATTTAAGCTTCTTACATCTTTCCGTGAGGAGTTGAACTTTGATCTGAGTGTAAAGAAGCACGTCTCTGTAGTTTTCAAAAGCAAAATACAGGTCAGCAAGGCTTCCCTGATCTGTTCTTATGCTTTAGAGAGGGAGCAGCTCCCGCAACAACTGAGACTATGTTCTCAGTGAAGCCGGTAAGAAGTTCTCAACAGCAAGAATCCATTAGAGATGGACACAAAGTTGTGAAAGAAGCCTCATTTCTGTGCTCGAATTTAAACGTCCTGCTGGAAAAGCTACTTCTCATTTAAGTCTTTGGTCAGAAAATTGCGTCTGTAAAGGAGAAAAAAAATGAACTCTCAGCCAAAGAAAGACCTGAGGGGATGTTACTGATGTCCAAGGCCAGAGCTGAACACTGGGAAGAAAGAATTTCAGAGGAATTTGGAGTTTTGTTGTTGTTTTTTTTTTGTTGTTGTACTTGGTGGAGAATTGGGGTTTAGTAGCAAGATGTTTGCACCTAAAACCAGGGTGGATTTAAACAGGATGGACATTATGGAAAACAAACTAAGACCACGTAACTCTGAACAAAGTGTTAAAATGAATTTCGTCATGTCACCACCCAAAAAATCTCAAAAAGAAATATCAGTCCACCGGTTTTTGTACCAGTATTTCCACTTTAAAAACTGAGTCAACACATAAAAGATATTAGATTTCAAAGCTTCCAAAGCAGCCAGATGGAGCAGACTGGATTTCAGGGGAATGCATATTGAATGATATTCAATCCATTGCAAATATTCCATTTCACATCATAATGCAGTCAGAAAAACTGAACTACAGGCCTTTAAAAAACTAAAACCAGGACTTTAAATGGGTGTTTTATCCATTTAAATCCATTGAATAACTGACACATGTTCATATACAACATATTATACATATATAGCAAGGATTGCATTTTTCTCAAAAGTTACAAGAAGAAAGACACCATTTTCACATTTGTCTATTGAGTTTAAAGCTGAAGGTTAGCTTAGGTTAGCTTAGCATGAGGCCTAGAAAAAGGGGGAAGCCTCCAGCTTGGATTTGTCCAATGGCAACAAGATCTGCCCTTCCAGCTCTTCTAAAGCTCACGATCAAAACACTAGAACCTGAAAAGCAGCTTTTATTCTTAGTTAAAGTGCAAAATTATTTCTAGGGACTATATCGGTCATGCTGTCACCATAAGGTAGCCAGACAACCAGTGGAAACTCCACCATCCCAAGGTAAACTAAGCTAAGCTAACTGTCCACCACAGTGGTGTCAATCTTCTCATCACCTCGAGGCAAGAAATTAATGAAGTTCCCTCAAAATTCCCCAAATATACCTTCTGTCTCCTAGAAAACACATGTATATCCAACTAAAATGCAACAGCAAATACATTTTAAAAGAAACCTAACTGCAGCAGGATTACGGTTTCTACTGATGTAGTGAAGAAACAGGACAGAACCAGGACATCTGAGGTGTAGAGATTGCAGGGAAGAATTAGAACAGATTTATAGCTCTTTAGTGTGTGCACGACACGGTGTCCTTAAATTCAAGATAATACATCATTTACATTATTATAAACCAAAGAGTAATGACATATTTCCAGAAATAGCCATGCCATGTGAATAATGTGGACTTGCGCTAGGAGCACAAACTCTTATGTTTTGAAGTTGTCCACAGCTATCTAGCTAATGATGCAATTTGTTTAAGATGTAATCAAGAATTTTGCATAACCCGATTGACTGAGATCTCTTAATTGCAGTTTCAGAAAATATAGACACCAACAATGTGTATCGTTACATTTTTAGGTAGATTTTTGCACAAGTTTCATCCATTAGCTAAACCCACTTTGTCCTATGGAGGGTTGAAGGGTTGATGCAAACTATCTTTGCTAGCACTGTATAAGTGGCAGGACACAAAACAAATAGGTCGCTGGCCCATTACAGGGTTAACACAAAGAAACAGACAGTCATCAGACATGACATTTCCTCTCTACAGCCAGTTTAGAATCACCAATAAACCTATCATGCATGTCTTGCACAGGCCATATAAACATATAAAATCCCCTTTCAATGAGCAGGTTCAAACCCAGAACTGTCTCTCTGTGAGGAACCACTACAACACCAGGTCATTATTTATTATAGAATTCATTATTTCATTATCAGCTGCAGCACAGCTTAATTACAACCCACTTGGCTGAGAGTAACTTTGGTTCCTACCCGTCATGTTGGGACAAAAATGAATGTACCGGGTAGAATATGTTGTGCTGCAGAGGTTAAAGCGAAGTGTGCATCGTCTTCTTGAGTCAGTGTCGATTAAAGAAGATTATTAAGAGAAACTGTATCCTTTTCTATCACCCACAGCCCAGAGAGTCTGGTGAAAAACCACCCACCAAGAAATCAGGGTTACAAATCCAAAAAAACATAATGGAACATAATATGGTGTCATTTATCAACCTATTCTCACATTCAGACTGAGCTTACTCGATTGGAAACGGCGCCAACTCCTTCAGATCTAATGAAGGATGTAACGAAACACTTAGAGAAAATTCAATTCTCTCTGAAAAAGCAAAATGGGAAATTTTGACTAAACTTGGTTTAACTTTGGTAGATCACTTTAATTACAGCAAAGTTTGGGAAATTAGCTAAGAAAGGTCCCTAAACCTTGCAAGTAAATACAGACAGTGAATATATTAAAAACCTCAGACTTGTTTAAGAAAGTGTGAAAGTATAAAATTAGTGGAGTTAAATTACTTGAAGGCTCAGTAAACTTTATTTTTAGATTTTACTGATGTTCTCTATGTTTTTGCAACATCCTTTGCTCCTGTAAGAAGGAATTTAATAAAGGATTATCTTATATAATTGTAAGACAAGTGCATGGTTAAAGGAACAGCTATAACTTAAATTTAACATGTTTTAAATACACAATGCAAATTCCCACCATACATGTCTTCTTAAACTGCAATAAATAAAAGTTTTAACTCCTGGAAAATCTGCTAATATGCTAATTTGGATTCTTATAAACTTAATTTAATGAGGTGAATGAACTCTCAGCGGTTCATTATATTAACCCATTGTTTTAGGTCAAAATGGCACAACTTCAAAGAATTCATTTTTAAGTTTTAAAGTGGTCTGAAAATAAATATCTAACATTTTGAGTTCAGTTAACTTGAACTGAAAAAAAGAAGCAGAACTCATAAATTTCCATTAAGAAAACTAGAAAAGTTGATTTGACTAAATTTTCTACAATATATTGCAAGAATATATCACAGTATCTTGTGCAGTTATACACAGAGATGCATAGAGTTTTCTTCCTGAAGTGGGTGTGGACAGCAGCAGCTCAACTGGGTTCAGTTCAGTACCCATACTACCATTGCATATAGTATAAATTCAGTAAAACATAGTATGCCAACTGCAGTACGGTAAAAATACCAGGATGTCCTACTACAGCTGGTCACATTTAGCAGCATATATGCTAACATGCTAACATGCTACTCTGGTCATTCTAAGACCCGCTGCATAGAAGAAAATATATCACAGTGTCTTCTGAACTTATAAATAAGCTGACAAATGACACTCAAGCGAAATCTAGCATTGGCTATAGATGCACAGAGAGTTTTCTTCCTGAAGCTGATGTGGACAGCAGCAGCTGAACTGCATTTAAAGCTATAGGCACCGAAACAAGGCTAAAACATTGTTGCTTTTACCTTTGCAAAAATGTAAACAGAACCCCTGCTTTAACCCTCCCGTTGTCCTCATTTATGGGCACCAAAAAATATTGTTTCCTTGTCTGAAAAAAATCCAAAAATTCAGCAAAAAAAATCCCCCAATTTTCTGAAAATTTGCAAAACCTTCAGGAAGAAAATTCCAATAATTTCTTAAAAGTCTCCCTTCAACGTTTTGTTTTTTTTAAATCCCCAAAATTTGACAAGAAAATTCTTGTAAATATTTTCAAAAAATGGTTAAAAATCTCCCCCAAAAAATCGAAAAATATCTAAAGTGATTACATATATGTATATATATATATATATATATATATATATATATATATATATATATATATATATATAAGTAAAACTTCTAATATTTTCTTTAAGAACATTCACATAAAAATCAACCAAAATCCATAAAAATTCGCTGGATTTTGACTTGTGAATGTTCTTAGACATTTTTAACATTTCTTTTGTGCACCAAAAAATGTTAAAAGATTTTACAAAAATGTTGAAAATGTGGACACCAGAAGTTTCACTGTGAAAATATTTTTTTTCCCCCACATTTTCAAACTTTAAACTGGGTCAATTTTGGCCTGCAGGACGACACGAGGGTTAAAGTTTTTAACGGAAGCAATTACTTGACGGCAGCAGAATACACATTAAAAAGGCAATTTAATTGCACCGAAAAGTTATTCTGGACTCTATAACGGGTTGAAAAAGTAACACTTTCATTGTTATCAGTGTTCATTCAGTTTGAATGTGTGTGTGTGTGTGTGTGGGTGGGTCGGGTGTGTAACTCTAACTTCCAATTCAAAATAAGGCTGACTTTCAGAAATTCTCCATTCAGGTAAAATCTTGTTCAAAAGGACATTTAAGATTTCTTATCACTGACATAAAAGGGCTCAACAAAATTGTGTAAAGCACCAGTTTCATTGGCAGAAAAACCTCCCCAGAGCATAATGATGCCACCACCGTGCTTGACAGTAGGTATTGCGTTCTTTCGGTTAAAGGCACCTTAAAGACTACCTAAAAGTAGCTGCAAAAGAGATTTAGTTGTACAGGAATGTAATCTGACACGACTACAAAGCAACGTGTCGATAAACATGCACATTTACACCATGCAGGGTTTTGAAGGCTGCAGTTTCAAACCTTCTTTTCCACCAGTGTATAGGTGATATCTGTTTATTTCCAATTTAAGTTAAACCCCCAGAGAGCAACCATCACGTCGTGTTTGTCAATAAAATGTCAGCTGGCGACCTTTCCCGTGACCATCGGTGGGATTCTGCAGAGGAGCCCGCGATCCTTCCGCTGATATTAAAGCATGAAAGTCAAAGATTGGCTTTACGAGGTTTTGGCGGCGGCGGCGTGACGGACACATTAGCGTCCGCATCGCTGCACTTTCTCCTCAGAGCTCCTTAAACAATTTCCCCCTCGCAGCTCATTTTTAAACCTGCCACACAGCCGTCATCATTTAGCCCCATAATTCCCCAAATTCACGCATAATCAAACAAATTAGCCTTTATGCTAATTTCTTATGACTCAATTATGTTAAAAGCCCGGCTTGAATGACAGTCATAATTACAGCCCCATAATGCTGGCGGAGATATTACCGGCGAATAATGCGGTAATGGCTATGAAAGGGAGCGGGCTTCATCTGCCATACAGAGATGCCGCTGAGTGGGTTAGCGGGAGTAAATAAACTCTGATGTGTTTGCTGATGAGCTGTTTTTTTGGTCGAGACGCCGCAGAGGTCAGAACAACGAACTCGCTGACGGATGGAGAGAGATCCAACCATCACAGCGTCCTGCTTTTATTTACTTTTATCCATTTTGAAGCTTTTGAAAGTCAGATTTATAGGTTTTATGTTGCCTGAATGGGACTTTTTCCACCATCTGTGCCACCTATAGGACTAGTTAACCTCAATCACACGTTGGCTTTAATTGTGAGTCGATGGTGCGTTAAGTTAAAAGCACTACTGTGGCTTCATTTGTGTTCCATTAAAATGGGTTTAGGTCGGTTTCAAATGCATCACCGCCTCCAACTCAATCTCTCGTGGCTCTTAGTTTCTTCCTGTTTTGATTAGACAGAAGTAAAAATGTCACTTTTTACTGCAGTTTTGTAAATGTCACTCAGGCCTGCTGATAAGGATAAGGAGCCTTATTGAATTTCAACTTCCTCCCATGTGTCTCTTATCCACAGAACCCAAGAAAAGTTCACTTTGGCCTTACAGCTGTAGAGCTGGAACTGAGTTTATGGAGGGCTTTTTCAGGTGGGAAATTTTAAAAAGTAGCCTCTGTCTTACGCAACTCTACAAAATGACATTCCAACACAACTAAACTGCATTCTCAATTACATTTTCAGGTATTTTCTGCTGAGATAAGGTTATTTTTTTTTAATCACAAATGTGTATGAAATTGACATATTGTCCATTTATTTTACTGTTCCACTGTTGTTTACTCACTCATTATCACCCCAGTAGCGAGTATGATTGTGTCTGATGTATGCTTGTGCTTTTTTAATCTAGTTTAGCTTTTTTAAAATTATCTTATATTTATTTTTAACCTTATATTTATTCTTAACTTCTTATAGTATTACCTAAATTTCTGCACTGTGAATGGATGTGAGAAATGTCATTTCATTTAACTGTGTAATATGTACATTGCTGAATGACAATAAAAGCTGAAGTTGGAAAAAAAAAGTTATATTTAAACCACAATATATTAAATGGTTTACAGGAAAAGCTTCAAACAAGGACCAAAAAAGTTGTATTTGAACTCTAACCATGATATTTTCTCCAACAATAACCAAATTATTCAAACAGCCATCTTTGATTTGATGATTCTGTATGAAAAATACGACATTTAAAGCAATTCATCAGCATATTATGTTTTGAGGTATTTTCTTTTGAATTAAGTTTGTTTTGATCACAAATATTTATGTAACCAATATCTTTTTTCATTTATTTTGTATTTGTTTCTTTTATTTAAAATACTTAATTTCTTCTATTTCTTTTATTTAAATCATCATATAATACATGTTAAACCAAAAAATGTAGGAAAACCTTCAAATATAACAAGAGCAGAAAAGGCTGTACCAATCCAGCAATCCCATCAATCATGATATTTTTCCAAACTCTAACCAAGTTATTCAAACAGCCTTTTTGGATTTGAGTCTTAATAAAAATATGAGATTTAAAGCAATTTATCATTAGCACTAATAGGTTTTGAGGTATATTTGAGGTAAGTTCATTTGAGTCACAAATATGGATATAATCAACATCCTTTTCTGTTTATTTTACTGCTACACTTTTGTTTCCTTTTATGTAAACTATCATATATTAATTTACCCTATTAAACGAAAAAATAGAGGAAAAGCTTGAAACAAGCACCAAAAACCGGATTTTAACATGAATCACGATATTTTCCCCAACAATAACCAAGGTATTGAAACAGTCTTCTTTAATTTGACTTTTCTTAGTAAAAATATGAAGTTTTTTTTAAAATCAGAAATGTGCATGTAATCAACATATTTTCCATTTATTTTACTGTTTCACTGTTGTTCCCTTTTATTTAGACCACCATATATGAGATGGGTCACCTTGACAAACCAAAAAAACAGAGGAAAAGGTTCCAGCAAGCATCAAAAAAGCTGCATTTGAACTCAAACCATGGTATTTTCCTAAACAATAACCAAGGTATTAAAACAGTCCTCTTTGATTTTAGAAAAATATGAGATTTAAAGCATTTCATCATCAGCACTACTACATTTTGAGGTATTTTCTGCTGAATTAAGTTTGTTTTTATCACAAATATGCATGTAATCAACATCTTTTTACATTTATTTTATGCTTCACTGTTGTTTCATTTTATATAAACTATCTTAGATGGATCACCATGACAAACCAAAAAATGGAGGAAAAGCTACAAACAAGTACCAAAAGATGGATATTTTAACCCAAATCATGATATTCATCCAAACTTTTATGAAGTTCTTAAAACAGCCTTCTTAGATTTGATTTTTTTCCTTGCAAAATTACTAGATTAAAAGCAATTCCTCATCAGCTCTACTTCACTTTGAGGTATTTTCTGCTGAATTAAGTTTTTCTGTCAGAAATATGTATGTAATCAACATTTTTTTCCATTTATTTTACTGCTTCACTGTTGCTTCTTTTAGCCAAGCCATCATATATAAGATGATAAACCAAAAAAATGGAGGAAAAGCTTCAAACAAGTACCAAAAGAAACCTATTTTAACTCAAATCATGATATTTTTCCAAATTCTGACCAAATCATTAAACAGCCTTCTTTGAGTTTATAGAAATATCAAATTTAAAGCATTTCAGCATCAGAATGGCATTTTTTAACGCAGGGTTTTGGAAGTTAGAAAATATAATCCCTTGAACCTTGCATGTAAATTAGGAAAACGATTATATTAAAGACCTCAAAGTCAAAGTGGAAAACTTGTTGATTTAAATGAACTGAATGGAGGTTAAATAAACTCTATTTTTATATTTTACTGATGTTTTCTATGTTTTTGCATCATATCTCATCTTATCTTATGACTGAAGTGCACAGATACAGACGATAGCAAGAAATGTATTTAGAACAAGTATAAAAAGAAACATCAATCAGCAAACTTTATTTTAGCACAGTGCCACAAGCTCTTATTATCCTGATGTTTTATGTAAATGCATGCAGATGTACTTGTTTTTAATTAAATTACAGCTCAATGTAATCAGAATTAATTAGAAATATCACTGAAATAATAGAATTTCAGTGATAAACATGGGATATTTGGTGATTAATGGTGTCACTAACATTGCTTAGAGAGTTAACAGACAAAATGGTGAAGAGGTTCATGGCACTTTTAAACATTTTAAGGTGGAATAACTCAGAAAAAGCTGCTCATCTACTGTAACATGAGTGGATTTAATCACTTGCTTCATATTTGTGGGTTCCAAAGACGTCTCAATCACAAACTGTGCTTTCAGGAAACAGTTTGTCCGGCACACATGTTGATTATTATCTCCAGCAGTCATTAGGTGGATCTTTTTTCAATCATGTCCACCTGAAACTGTGGAATTCAGATCTAAAAATAAAATGTTTGGACTCAGAACAGATGGCAATAAAAACCTAAATCAGGGCCGGAGCCGAACGTTCGTGTTGACAGAATGACGAGACTTTAGGAAAGCTGGATGCTGGAGTTCTTTGGGGGAAGATATTTCTTTGTTTCCTGACGGATTAATCGCACTTTGGCTCCTTATTGTTGGAGGTCGAAGCCGAGCACTTGGCTCTGAACCGTGGGGGATTTTATCTTCCTGTATCAGATCTTCGTCTTAGTCTTGGAGAACAACAACTAAACATTCCGGAACTTTCCATCCCTGAGCCGTTGTATTGATAAAAGCGCCGCCTTTTTCTAGTTGAGCCCGCCAAGTGCCGTGATGGATGGATCCCGGGCAACTGCAGAGTAATTGCATATTTTAGGGCCCTCAGATGAATTATCCGCCGCCAATGCGTCATTATAACGCTGAAAGTCAGGCCGTCATTTGCGGTGAGGAATGTTGCTCGACATTGGTATTTGCACAGCTGCAGGGGGTCATAAATTATTAGCGAGGACACGTGGGCATTAGTTCGACTCTTTCATCAGAGCGTCTCAAACAAGGTAGCCTCCTCTGTTTTTATGGGCTGTCAAGGAGGCCCTTTGATGGTCTCTTCATGTTGTTTTCCTGCATGTTTTACAGATTTAGGCAACTTTTCATGATGAAGTTTGCAATGCAAAAAGGCAACTCACATCTACAGTTGTTCAAATTTAAGCCCTGACGCTAGGTCAGATGTGTATTAAAACACTTTTCTGGTATATTTTCATCTATAAAGCTCCGCTGGGCAAACTCCCAGAATACCTCAGCACCATTCTCACTTTCAGTTCTGGTAGTTACCGCCTGTGCACCTCCAAGTGGTTGCTTCTGAATGTTCCCTGGACTCTAACAGACTTTGGCAAAACAGTGCTCTCATATCATGCACCTTGGTCATGGAATAGTCTTCAGAAAACTCTTAAACTAGAAACATTCATGTCCATCAGTGAGTTAAAGAATATCATAAAGAACACAGTAAAGGAGGAATGTCAGTGTTTTTCTTGAGGTCACTGTCCTTGAATAGCTGTCAATCTGTTTTATTGTTTATTCGTGTATCATGTATCTGTTTTTTATAACCTTTAAATTTTGTATGGCTGCTACCTAGACCACGCCCCCCCTGTAAAAGAGATCTCTAATCTCAATAGGACTTCCTGGTTAAATAAAGGCAAATAAATAAATCAAAAGCAAAGATGCTGTAGCACTACCGTGGTTTAGCTCAGAGGTGTCAAACATAAGGCCCGCAGGCCATAACCGGCCCTCCAGAGGGTCCTTTCTGGCCCGCGAGATGATTTTGCAAACTGTAAAAAAAAAAAAAAGATGAAAATGAACTCTTACTGTGATAATATTTGAAGACACTGAACATTGTGCGATATTAATGTCAGTCAGCAGCTTCAGTACGACAGTTTAGTTTGGTGGAGCGCTATTGTTGATGCACTGTCACAACTTTTAGGCATTTTTACTCCGCCAAGGAACACCGCAGAGTTATGTGATGATCGGCGGCGGTTTGTCTGTCTGTTAGCAAAATTATTCAAAAACGGACCAACGGATTTGGATGAAATTTTCAGGGAAGGTCAGAAATGACACAAGGACCAAACGATAAGATTTTGGCAGTGATGTGGCTTATAGTCTGGATCCACGGATTTGTTTAAGATTTCAGTAACACGACAAGATAGCAGCATAGGATCTCTGTAACTATGACAACAAGTGAACACTATGTCAGCTGCCTGCTGATCCTACAAATCCACCACTGCAGATGTCTCAGGACTTATCCGTCGGAAATTATACAAGGAACAATTGATTACATAAATGTTAAAACTACTGGTAATTCATAAATCTGGATCATAAGTATTAAAGACTTGGTCATAGTATATGTCTAAATATCAAAGTGTACTCAGTTAACCAAGCAGAACCCACTGTTGCAAAAATACATCAGTTTTATTTTCTTACATTTAGATAGATATAAAATTATTTTTTATCTTATTTATATTTTATCATATATATATATTATTTTCGCTATTTTTTTCTATATTTGGGTTTTACAGGGTTAAAAAGCAGAAAATGTAATTTACAGGCCATGCTGAATACAGTGGCAACACTAAACAAATACAGTATATTAAAGGAAGCCAGCATTAAACAGTAATCCTCACAGTAATTCTGTAATTTATTATACAATAATTAACTATTTAAGTACATTACAATACTATAAAAATACAGAAAAATTCACGTGTAGACTAAAGCAGAATCTGCAGCTTTTGCTAGTGAATATAATGTCAACGCACAGACAAAAAGCAACATGTGTGGCATAAATTTAAACCAAAACTTTTTAAAATTGAGATTCTAGAGAAGACAAACTGAGAAATACAAGAATTTAAATTACTGTTGATCTTTACGTGTTCCTAAGTTGCAAACATTGAAAGTGTTTAATGCTTTTTGTTCCATTATAAAAAATAACGAGGTGAACTGAAGAATCACAGAATTGTGAGAAAAATAGGAAAGACTTGCATTACTGAGCAAAATCCAAAATATTGTATTAAACATTATGCTCACATTCCCTTTAATACACTGCAGGTTTGTGATATTTCTGTCTTCATTGCGGTGAGTTTCCGGTTGACACTGAGAGGCCCTGAGCAGATCCGTTCTCCGGCCTCGGCTATAAATCTGAGCAGACGTATCGACATTAAAAGCGTTATGATACACTGGCTGTGTGTGGCTGTGTTTCCCAGGATGTGTGTGAGTTGATGCTCCTAATGCCTCCCCATCTTCCGTAACGACTCCTCATTCTTGTTGTGAGCAGGATATGGATCACCGCCGCTCGGCTGCCGCTGTTCAGCGTCTGATAACTCTGTCCAATTAGATCCCAGAAGCTGCTCGCGGCTTCGCTTCTCCGGGTGACAAATATGACAATTACCCAAAGTACCGGGCGCTGCTGTTCACTCCTTATTAGAGAATCAATCAGGACTGGCGGCAGCAGCGGATCCCAAGGCGCCGACACTTCCAGAGTCCTGAGGAGGGAAAGCTGGAGGTTGTTCTGAACGCTGGCTGTTTAAAAGAGATGAAAGTGCTTGTTGCTGTTGGTGAAAGCGAAATAAATGTGGTTCTTTCCTTACATACCTGAACTTTGCACTGATATTCAGTGACATTTAGGCCTGGCAATCCTTCAAATACAGAACTTTTACACAACTACAGGTGTATTCAGGGCTTTTATGATGTTCCACCACACTGATACTGAATATCTACAGAGAAATAAACAATATATTACTTTAACAAACTAAAAGCTGACAGCCAGGAAAGTAGCTTTGTGAGAGTAAAGCTAATGTTACATGCTAATTCTGTGCATGTTAGCATTTTAGTATTTTATTGACCTGAGGTTGGTTTGATTGCAGATTTGCTTGCACTAAACTGCAACAATAAAAATGACTTTATTTATATAGCATCTATTTATGAAGTACTTTACAGACAGGGCACAAAATGAGGTTACTCAGGAAGACCATTGGACAACAGAAAGCGTGTAAAAAATGTTAAAAGACAGAAGAAAAAAAAACAATGTGTAATGGGTAAACGACACAAAAAGTAGTTAGTTTTCCACCATTAACTAGTTAAATTAACTGACCAGCATTCAAAAGTAGTATAACTTTAGGGCTTTGTGCAGCTTTTAAATGGAACTTTGTGTGTTGCTGTCTTCAAATTCACTTCAAAAACACAGTCAAGTTGTCCCACTAAATACAGACTGAGTTAACAAACTTTGTGTTTATTTTTAGTTTTTGTAACCCTCCCTTTCGGTTCTAACACCTTAAAGTGTGATTCAGGTCTGGGAAGGAATTTTGTTAAGAATACAGTCACCTCAAAAAACACACAATAACTACAGATTGTAAATTGTTAGGGAAAAAATATATTGAACCCCCATACAAAATTGAGCTCATGAATGTTGAAACGACCAAAACATTGTATGCAGTGACAGTTCACGATAATCACAATTAAGTCCAACAACAGTTCCAAGGATTAAAATGTCTTTGTTCACCCACAACTGGCCGGCCAGGAAAATTAAACCCAAACCCCTGGGCAACAAATCAAAACAACAACAAAAAAAAAAAAAATACTGAGTGCACTCAGTGAAAAAATATCCTACCTCCCCCTTATAATGAACGTCCAACGAGATGGTCCGAGGTGATGGCCGATCCCAGCGTGATGGAGATGTGGACGTGGATAGACAGCAACACACAGTGGCAGATGGATGGAGATCGAAGTCCCACTGAAGAGAGTCCTCAAAAAAAAAAAAAAAGCAGCCTACAGGGACGTGCAGGGCAATTACTCATACAATCCATGATAAGTGTCCAATACATTTACTTCAATAAAGTTGCCATTCTGCCAGTCCTTTCTTGGCTCATAACAGGCTGTACACATAATTCAGCATATCATAGATGAACAATACAACCTTCTGAATTTAAATGCATTCTTCCCTCAGCCTACAGCCGATAATGCAACACATTTTACAGTTCAACACAATACTAAGACTCAGTAACTGCATGAAATGTACTCTAGCATTGGAACATATGCAGCATCTAACTAGCCAGCATCGAGTGGAGATCCTTCATTTTACACAGTACTCAAGTAGTGACAACATACAACTCAGTAAACACATGAAACAGTTAACAGATATCAATGGAAAACCATTTAATTCCTATCAAAGTTATCCCGACTGTTTTTTAGACAAACTACGGGACTCGTGTTTCCTGTTTTTAGCTTCACTTTGCTAGCGTTAGCATGCTAAGGTAAAACCTTGAAGAACACCCATAACTCACCGGAATATCGATTTCTACGTGGTTCAAAGATGTCTGATGATTCCTGTCTACTTCCGTAACGTTTGCAGTTAACTTTAGTGTCTAAATACCT
The DNA here is from genome assembly GCF_022539595.1 of Amphiprion ocellaris. Lineage (NCBI taxonomy): Eukaryota > Metazoa > Chordata > Actinopteri > Pomacentridae > Amphiprion > Amphiprion ocellaris. The sequence goes on along the minus strand of NC_072782.1, from coordinate 29,391,844 downwards.
CTTTTATGGTCTGTTTTCTAAGTAAATCCAGCGCTAGCCCGAGCCTAGCATCCACACAGGACTGGGTGCGGGAAGCGAAAGTAAAGATGGCATATTTCAGTAAGATGATCACCCAGAGCACTTTTTCGCGCACTAAGAAAATTTATCAATTTCAAACTTAAGGACAATAACGGCCTTCTACTACCACCTTGTGGTCAATTTAAGGTAGTAATTCTCCTGAGAGAAAAAGCAAATCAAGGGACTAACTCAAAATACTGGCTAAAAACACATTATTAATAACCTGAGATTATCTACCCGGGTTACATTTTCATTCATTATTCTGTAAAATATTTCCATATAAATGGTTTACCAGCCAGTACAAACTCACTCAGCTACTTTTTAGGTTCGATTTATTGGGTAGGTGAAGTGGTTTACGCTGTGGTGCAAAATTAAATTATGAGACTTGAATCTCTTGATTAAAGCATGATGCATTGATCATGGAAGTCAAGTTGCTATGAATGAAGTCCAACATTTCCCTGTTTTAAAGACTGATGCAACGGAGAACTAAATTGGAACAACACTGGTGTCAGGGAAGCTGCAATGGAGCTCTGCAGTTAATGCACATCTTAACCTCATAAGCAACAATGATTAAAGACTGTTTCTGCTGCAATAATCACACAATTAGAAGGACAAACTCTATGTGTCTTTTAGTCCACTATAAGGCACAGTTGAAAATCTAACTGGAAGTCAGGGTCTCTGAAGACTCACTGTACAACGACTCCAACAGAAAGTCAACACTGCAGGGTCGAAGCCCCAGAGCTCGAATAATAGCAAAGTATTCCTGCAATATTTATAAGGAAGCAAGTGTTGGGCAGCGGGTTTATTTTTTCATTGAGACAGCAGCAACATAAGTAGGAAGCAGAAGCTGCTGAGCAGAGACTGGATGGTATGTGAAGTATTTCTGGAGCAGATAACGTTTCCTCATCTCAGCAGAGAACACAGGAATCCCATAAATCCTGACACACTGCAAGACAGACTAAACATACAAAACACAGCGCAAAGCTCCAGCTACAGTAGAGGCTTGGACCACAGAGCTGGATGGAGCTCCACATGTGGTCCTTCGGTCCAGGTCAGTAATGGGATTTGTGGAAGCTGCTCGTCATAGTTTTAATGAGGATTAGGCGTCCAGAACAAACACGGATATGGATTAGGGTGAAGAACATGTCATGTCTTGCAGTTGGTGTTCAGTCTCTTTGCTGTGGATATTTTAAGTATGTATTAGTCACTTTCATGTTTTTTAAATAAAGATATTCCTGAAAAATAATCCTTAGTTGCATTTCCATCCAATTGGTTATATATTGCTTTTCAATTTGGGCCTTAAACACCTGAAACAAAACACCAGAAACTCAAAAAGATCTTCAAGCATCACAAAAAATGTCTTTTTTGGAGGAAATGTAAAAATCGAGGTGTCAACGATGGATAAATCTGATTAAGTACAATGGAAGCAGTAGATGACATACAGAAATCACGAGTCTCAAGTTGCTGTGGTTACCAGAAATCTTCCAAGATGACGTAGCTGCAATATGACTTATTCAAAACTCTTCATGTCCATTTTTCAATGTTCTTTCGGTCATTAAACTTAACATAATGGTATCTAACTGGGAAATTAGGTCCACCTACTACTTATCTCATTGAACCAACTCTGGTCTTGCAGCTCTGGTCCTTTTTCTATCTTCAGTGTTTGGGTTCATAATAGATATTCACATAACAGAAGTACAGGGCAACACATAAATTCTTATCTTATTTTTCTGGAAATTCTTAAAATCTATGATATATTCCAATGGAAACATTGAGTTTTTAGAGAAAGACTTGAACTCTTTGTGAAAATCTCAAGATTTGTTGCTTTATTACTGCATAATTAGTTTGTCTGTTCTGTTGAGTCAAAACATTAAAACCACTGCCAGGTGAATATCATTGAGCATCGCTATAATACAATGTTCTGCTGGGAGACTTTGGAAACTGTCATTCGTGTTGATTTGGCTTTGACATATATCACCCACCTAAACATTGCTCCAGTTCAAACACAACCCACAACCTCCCCCAGCAGGATAATAAACAAACATAATACTGTGGCTTTGCTAGTTAGAAACATTTCCGATCTTTACCATTCAATTATGTCAGCAATTTGTTGTTGACTTCAACAAACTCTTAAAGTATATTTTTCAGAACAATCTCCATAAATCTATGTGGAAGGCAGCCTGTTCAATTAAGATACTCTCAATCTTTGCAGAGACAGACTCAAGCAAACTCTTGGTCCAACTAAAGGGTTGGTTCCTGAACCATGTCGTCTAGTTACAGGAGGTCCACAAGACTCGATTCTGGGCCCATTTCACTTTTAACTAAACACAAGGATGTTTGTTGCTGCAACTCACATGGCTACCATTCCATCTGAAGCCAGTCCAGAAAGCTGCTGCTGGTCCTGTCCATTTCAGTAATCCAGTATTAGCCCTTAAAGCCGTAAAAGACTACTTTTCCTTCCACCTTTAAGACATGACCAAACCCTACACTCCAAAACAACGGTTGTGGTCCTGTTGAAAATTGGCCATTGTCAGAAGTTCCATTTTAGTCAAGACTCTTCCTTTTCTTGGCCTCATGTTTGTTTCAGCTGACTAAATTTCCAGCAAACGTGCATCAAGGTTGTATCCTTTCTTTTCTCTCACAGTTCATTTGTTAATACACCAAAAATATCATCAGAACAGTCAGTAAGTTGTCTTTCTCCTGCTCCATGCAGTCAGCCCAACCACCAGAGCCTTTTAAAGGAAAGCTGTTTGCCGCATATAGTTCATTTGGGGTATGTGTTTATGGAAATTAGCTAAGTTGTGTATGAATAAAACCACATCAAGTTCTGAAAGTGGTGTTGGGTGAAGTTTGAAACTGTGAATCTGCCAAATGTAGTGTTGGTAGTGCTCAGGGGCTTATTTTGATGCTGTCATTTATTCTTCAATTTACCAGTGGGTGTGCAGAAATGGCTTCCCCTGTAAAACAGTTTAAGTCAGCAAAGGTTCAGTTAATGTCAGAGGAGAGACAATACAGCAAGTAATGGTTCCTTTGAAGGAAGATTACCTCAAATTAAATTAGTAAATACAAAGTATTTTCATATTACCCCATTCTGCTTCCATCCACTTCCATCTCTCGCTCACAATTTTGTTTCAGAGTTTTGCTGCTTTCATCACGGCTGTGATGGGGGTGATTACCGAGTCATTACTGCCACTCTCATCATGAACATCCACACCTGATTTAATTTTGAACTCATTATCTGTCATCTTTAGGAGGACGTTATGAGGGCTCACTGCTCACTGACATTCATTTATTCTGGCTGCATATTTTCATTACTTTCGTACACTTACCTCTTCTGCTCAGGAGAGTTTCTTTGTGTCTGTAGCAATTACAGTGATCTGCCACAACATTAAAACCACTGATGGGTGAAGTGAATAATGCTGATTATCTAATTACAGTGACTCCTATCAAGAGGTGGAATATGCAGTGTAGTAGAAGTATTCACCCTCCCTGTGGCCTGTGTTCTTCAGAAGCCAAGGCTTTATCAGAGTGAAAAGCCACTGTCACAAAAAGCTCGTAATAAATCTCAACTACAGTTCCCCAGAAGGCACGTGGGAGACTCTGAAGTCAAATGGAAGAAGATTATTTGGTCTGATGAGACCAAAATTGAGCTTGTTGGCCATCAGACTGGCTGTTATGTTTGGCGAAAACCAAACATTCTCCAAACATCATCACAAGCACACCATCCCCACTGTGAAGGATGGTGGTGGCAGCATCAAGACGTGAAGCATGGTGGTGGCAGCATCATGATGTAAGGATGCGAATTGTGAGAAAATTTGTTTTCCAGCAAGATGATGACCTGAAACCGCAGCCAAAGCTACTCAGAAATGGTTTAAAGACAACAAGGTGAATGTTCTGGATTGGACAAGTCAGATTCCAGACCTCAATCCAAATGAGAATTTGTGGCTGGGTTTGTAAAGCTCTGTTTACCCACAATCCCTGTGCAATCCGACAGAGTTTGAACACTTTTCCAAAGACAAATGGGTTAAAACTGCATTGTGTCCGGATGTGAAAGGCTTACTGAGACCTATTCACACAGGCTAAACACTGTAAATGCAGCCAAAGATGCATCTAATAAATACTGATTTGAAGGGTGTAACCACGTAAGCAATCACTTATATTACAGTTTAGGTTAATTATATATAATATCTTTTCACTTGGACATGAAAGAGTCTTTTTTGTAAACGCTAGTCAGGAAGACCTGATTATACTGACCAGGATTCAATGTTGAAAAGCAATAAAAGCGAAAACTTCGAGTAGAGAATACTTTTTATAGGCAGCAAGTGAACGGTGACTATGTGATCAACTGAAACTCATAAGTATCAGGAGTTACAACACAAAAATAAGTAATAAAAGTTGCTATATTGAAGTCTAATAAGTGTGTTGGATTGTTCTCATTCCTTTTTAATCATCATACTCAGACTATTTGCCGGCCTTTAATCATTATTTATTATGTCTACGCTTAACTGAAAACATGCTTTCTCATCAGCTGACTCACTTGACTGGCATTGACGTGGACACATTATTTTCCTCTCAGGAATTCTTCCCTCCCGGCGACCCGGACAGCCTCCGCCACGCCGCCGGGACGACCGACACCCGATCCTGCCCGGGAACCTCCGACATCTTCCTCCCAGCCAAAACGAACACTCTGTTTAATGAACAAATATCGGCCCGGCCCGGTATGCCGGATCACAGGCAAGTATGTTTTGAGTTAGTTCTCGGCAGGAAGAGGCGACACAGATACCGCTGGGAGAAATACGATGAGAGCGGGAATAACATGTACGATGAAGGGAGCATCAGAGCAGGTTTGATCCAGACAAAAGGGAAGAGTTTGTGTTTGATGTGGAAACACACTGAGAGGACCAGGATCAGTTCAAATAGACAATAACTGTGCAGGAGGTGGACACCGGCAGAGAGACGGACTGATGACTTACAGACATTCCCACCAAACTGTACTGCTGGAAATACTCACTGTAGCCCCCCACATATCTCCACATCTAATCCTGGTTACACTTTTTATAGACTCCTCAATCATTTCTATGCTTTGATAGCAGCAGGGTGCAACATCTTCAGCTATTTCTAGACTTACCGGGCCCTTACAGGACAGTCTGCTGATATCCAACTCCTGGAGGGTTGAACCCTCAGTTCCAAGACTTTCAAAGCCTCCAGACCTCCCGAGTCCTCAGGACCTGAGCTTTTACACAGTCTGAGGGCTGAAATTTTCTAAGTCCCACAGTAGTTCTCTGTTAGATTGAACTTCCAGACAGTCCAAGGACTGATATCTTCTAAGTTCCTGAGTACTTCTCTGTTAGTTTGAACCTTCAGACAGTCTGAGGACTGAAATCTTAAAAGTTCTTGAGTAGTTCTCTGTTAGTTTGAACCTTCAGACAGTCTGTTAATATTTCGATTAAATCTTTAAGGTTTTTCTTTTTAAATGTTTTACCACCTTTTAATGTTTAATTTTCTTTTTAAATCCATTGTATTTTCTGTGTAATTCCTATTTGAACTTTTATTGTCTTTAAGATATAATTTTCTAATTAAACATTTAATTTTTTAATTAAATGTTTTGTCTTCTTTGGCCTTTTATTGGATAGGTGTAGTGAGAGACAGACAGGAAACGGGGGAAAAAAGTCAGGGGAAGACTTGCAGCAAAGAGCCACAAGCGGGACTCGAACCCGGGACGCTGCGTCAGGGACCAGCCCCTACACATGGATCACCCGCTTAACCCGTTGAGCTATACAGGTACCCATGTTTTGTCTTTTTAAAGGTTTAATGATCTAATCAAATGTTTTGCGTTTTTTGAAATGTTTAACATGCTTCTTGTTTAATTGTATTTTTTAAATGTTTAATTCTGGAAAATACTTTATCTGTAATTTCTAATATTTGTATTTTAAAAATTTTGTTTAATTTCATAATGACATGTATTGTATCATGTTGAATTATCTCATTCCATATTTTGTCTGTTTAATAAAATTTAATGTAATTTAATGTTTCACTCTATTAAACAGACAAAATATGGAATGAGATAATTCAACATGATACAATACATGTCATTATGAAATTAAACAAAATTTTTAAAATACAAATATTAGAAATTACAGATAAAGTATTTTCCAGAATTAAACATTTAAAAAATACAATTAAACAAGAAGCATGTTAAACATTTCAAAAAACGCAAAACATTTGATTAGATCATTAAACCTTTAAAAAGACAAATCATTTAATTAAAAAATTAAATGTTTAATTAGAAAATTACATCTTAGATTTCTTAAATCTTTTTAATAATCAAACTTTTTAAAAGTTTTATTGTATTAATTTTTTTTCGTTTGATTTAATTGCTTTTTGTTATGTAGTTTATTGCTTTAATCTTCTTTTTCTGTCAAGATTTTAACCCCAACCTTAAAAATGAAACAAACCCTTGAATCACAATGAAAATACTTCTGTTGTCACAATCATGAGTTAGTCAATTATTCAGTTTATCAATTCAACTTTATTTGTTTAGCACCTTTTACACAGATGACAAAACTAAACAAGCAAAGAGAAAAAAACTATGCTAAAACTATGATTAAAACTAAAAAACATTAAAAAAAAAAACAAAAAAAAAACATTTAACATGGTAATAAAATGTGTTGTGTTCAGGGGATGGAGGGAGTTTATTGAAGCCTTCTTGGGCTCACATGATAAATCATTTAAAATATAAACTTGATATTCAGTATAAGGAAACTCCAGAGTGACAGAAGAAGCAACAATATCTCCTGTTTTCTCCTTTAATGAGTCGACTCCTCTTGTGCTTTCAGACCAAAGAACTACAGACTCTTCACAACCTGCTCAAACTCTTGGTACAGGACCTCACCACACGGGTCAAGAAGGTTTCCTTCTCCTCATTTCTACTCTGAAGCTCACCTTCTCCTGCTCTAACTGCTGACAAATGTTTCTGCTGCTCTAAAGTCTGGTCTCCAGAACTTCCTAAAAACTCTCAAAGTCTCTTCTGCTGCAGGTTGCTTTGTAGAAATGTTGCAGAAAACCTCACTAAACCACATGGAGGGGCCTCAAGATAGTCGTCCAAATGAAACCATACAAAAACCAAACTAGCACAACCCAAACGCTAAAGTCTCCTGCAGCCTACCAGAGAACCTCTGAGAACAGAGAATCAGGACAGGAACTCTTACCTTCTGGACAACCAACCTTGGTTCACAAACAAGAATACAGAATGTGTCTGACCAAAAACCTCTAAAGACTCACTACAGCCAAGATAAAAACACAACTCAGCTGCAACAAATCCACTAATCACTGCACACAATAGCACCATGTGCTAACTGTGGCTAAAGAACCACATTTACCAAGACAACTATCCAGTACAAAGCCCTAAAACACACCAAGAAACACATTAAAGACGATTTTACTGCTGGAAGCTGCAAGCCAACGCCTAAAGAACAGACTAAAGCAATGGAGCCAAACCCAGTTCACTGGTGAAGAGAAGCAGAGGAAATGTTTGGCTGCAGCTAAATGAAGCAGGAAGACACTGAGCTGCTCAGGTGTTCCTGATAACACCAGACAAAATATTGAATTAGATAAATTAACAACATACAATACAAGTCATTATGAAATTAAACAAAATTTTTAAAATACAAATATTAAAAATTACAGATAAAATATTTTCCATAATTAAACATTTAAAAAATAAAATTAAACAAGAATATTAAACATTTTAATTAGATTATTAAACCTTTAAAAAGACAAAACATTTAATAAAAAAATTAAATGTTTAAAATTACATCTTAAATTTCTTAAATCTTTTTAATAATAAAACTTTTTAAAAGTTTTATTGTATTAAATTTTTTTTCGTTTGATTTAATTGCTTTTTGTTATTTAGTTTATTTCTTTAATCTTCTTTTTCTGTCAAGATTTTAACCCCAACCTTAAAAATGAAACAAACCCTTGAATCACAATGAAAATACTTCTGTTGTCACAATCATGAGTTAGTCAATTATTCAGTTTATCAATTCAGCTTTATTTGTTTAGCACCTTTTACACAGATGACAAAACTAAACAAGCAAAGAGAAAAAACTATGCTAAAACTATGATTAAAACTAAAAAACATAAAAAAAAAAAAACAAAAAAACATTTAACATGGTAATAAAAGCAGTTGTGTTCAGGGGATGGAGGGAGTTTATTGAAGTCTTCTTGGGCTCACATGGGAAATCATTTAAAATATAAACTTGATATTCAGTCTAAGGAAACTGCAGAGCGACAGAAGAACCAACAATATCTCCTGTTTTCTCCTTTAATGAGTCGACTCTTCTTGTGCTTTCAGACCAAAGAACTACAGACTCTTCACAACCTGCTCAAACTCTTGGTACAGGACCTCACCACACGGGTCAAGAAGGTTTCTGTCTCATTTCTACTCTGAAGCTCACCTTCTCCTGCTCAAACTGCTGACAAATGTTTCTGCTGCTCTAAAGTCTGGTCTCCAGAACTTCCTAAAAACTCTCAAAGTCTCTTCTGCTGCAGGTTGCTTTGTAGAACTGTTCCAGAAAACCTCACTAAACCACATGGAGGGGCCTCAAGATAGTCGTCCAAATGAAAACGTACAAAAACCAAACTAACACAACCCAAACGCTAAAGTCTCCTGCAGCCTACCAGAGAACCTCTGAGAACAGAGAATCAGGACAGGAACTCTTACCTTCTGGACAACCAACGTTGGTTCTCAAACAAGAATACAGAATGTGTCTGACCAAAAACCTCTAAAGACTCACTACAGCCAAGATAAAGACACAACTCAGCTGCACCAAATCCACTAATCACTGCAAACATTAGCACCATGTGGTAACTGTGGCTAAAGAACCACATTTACCAAGACAACTATCCAGTACAAAGCCCTAAAACACACCAAGAAACACATTAAAGATGATTTTACTGCTGGAAGCTGCAAGCCAACGCCTAAAGAACAAACTAAAGCAATGGAGCCAAACCCAGTTCAGTGGTGAACAGAAGCAGAGGAAATGTTTGTCTGCAGCCACATAAAGCAGGAAGATACTGAGCTGCTCAGGTGTTCCTGATAACACCTAGCAGCCACCTGGACAGCCAATAGGAACACAGCTTACTGGAAGTCCAGAGGGCTGGCTTAGTGAAGGAAATTTAGTTTAAAGTTGAAGCAGAAAGTTAACAAAGAAAGTTGAAAACCACCTTCTGATACCTGAAATCTCTGAGTTTTCACACAAAGAACACCTGAACATGTCAAACTGGTTCCATAGTAGAACCATCATTGTAAAAACGTCATAGTATGGTGTGTTGCTCAAAAAACATTAGGACCCGGCTGTCAGGGACAAACATGTAAGAAACATGAGAACAGAGAGAATCCAACCAGTAGGTCACAGTTTATCATCATCTAATCATCTCCTGAAGTCCATATGGTGAGAGACATCAGTATCTGGTTGTTCATTTACCAGAGGATGCTTATAATCATGCTGATGTGGTCTGTACTCTACAGTATTTTAGTGACTCAATAAATGCCTACGTTGTTTTTTTTAAATACTTTTTAGTTTTTAATAAACATTTGATAGCCTATATGTAATCAATAAATGGTCTTTGCCTATCTTAAGAAAAATTCACTCAGAACTCTGATATGTTCACAGTACTAAATAAATCAATAAATACATGCATACACACATAAATAAGTTAATACATTAACTGTGTTAAGATAAGATTTAGATTTTTTTTAAAAAGTTGTTTATATTTGTGCAGAATCCAGTATTGCTCACTGGTTGGTCATTACATTTTGTTAGTTTGATTTCACTGTTTAAAATGATGCCACCTCTTTTCAGACAGAACCTGTGATAATAAAACAATACAAAATTTTTAGTTCCGTGTTAATAAAGCACTTAAAGCTTTAAGTATGGCTAAATGCTTTTTTCAAAATTAAATATATCACTCCTTAGGTGGTAGTGGCCCCAAGTTCAGTAAAGTTGGAAAGATATTCACAGATTCGGACTTCCAGCATCAATAACTCATTAGATATAGGTTGTCAAAACATAAACGGTGCCTCTTTCCCATTGTTGCAAGGCAGACAATGTGCTACAAGCCCAGTTTTATCAAAAGTAGCTGTCTTTCAAGCTACAGGAATAACATTGGTGTCTATGGAGTGAACAGGGTCCGTCTGCAATTTGCAAAACCACTGCAACAGTAAAGAGAGACAAATATTCAATAACTTCACTCTTATACATTGTAGTGTCACTAAAATCACTGCAGCCTTCAACTGGCTCCTGTTGACAAAGTGTTTTAACAGAAATGTAAATGCTGTAAGTTGATTCTTTTAATAAACCATGTAACTTGAATGGATGTGATGCTGGTGTGACCACAGTGCACACGTCTGATGTTGCTCACAGTGGTCCAAGGGACGCTCAGGGAGTTTGTGTGTTTGCTCACACTCAGACTGAAAAATTACAGGGAACATTGCTCTTCACAATTGGTTCTTTTGGGTGGTCAGACTTTAGTTTGCGGTGGCCTTGACCATCCTTTGGTTCTGCGTCTGTTTCCAAGAACTTTTCTCTTCATTGATCTGTCTGTTTTCTGTTCTAGAAGAAGTTTCAGGAAACCCACCACCTGTACAATGAGCTCCTGTGTTGTTTCCTTAGCTGTGGTTGGTGTGGTTGCTGTAATGAAACAATGAGCTGCAGCAGCAAGTTGAAACATCATAAACTTCCAACGCAGCGTGGCAGCCGCCCTTCCTCTACTGGCTGCCATTCTGCTGCCAAATTCTGCCGCTCTATGTACAATGAAAACAACCGAGGAAGCAGCAAAAACCCCTTAAAACCCAGACTATTATTTTTAAAATGCCCTGTCAACAAGCCTTAAACAAATCTGTTTTTCTAACTTCGTACACGCCGATGTTTGGAGACACATGGAATCCAACAGACGGTGATGACGTGCATTAAATGCTTTCACTCCTAAGCCACATTTCCACTTCTGTGTCTAAAAATGTCCAAAAATGGATACTAAAAATATGAAAAAGAGATGTACAGTTAATGTTCTACGTTGATATTTGCTACTGGAGTTCTACAGTTTACCCTAGAATCAGTCTTAGTAACGCCTCTGGTATTATCTGGCTGCTTTGTTGAGGGGTTTTTGTCAGATATGACAGTTCTTCTTCCCAAAATGATGCAGTTCTTTGTCTTGCAGTGATATAGGATTGTTTGTTGAGATCACTGGTTTGTCTTTTTCATGTGAATTAGATCTGTGCAAACACTTCTGTCAGCTGTGCCATTTCTAAAGGAAGACAGTAAAGCTGCAAGTGGGACTATTAAGGTAAACTAAGACTTATGCTACAACACCTCTTAAACTGTGAACTAAAATGAGACCTAAAATCTTTTAGTAATTGAAATTTTGAAGCCCACATGCAAGATTTTCCAGATTTCTCACATTGGAGCCCTCTAGTGGTGGGTATCAAAAAAGAACCTGTAGCAGAAAGAACATGAACTGCCCTAAAATATAAACAAAACTTAGCAATTGTTTCTGTTCAAATTAAAAAGAAAACAGGAACATTTCAGTAGAAAGTTTCTATGTTAGGTTCTTGAACACGTTTCACTTCTCATCCAAGAGGCTTCTTAGTTCAGTTCTGAACTAAAGGTAGAAATGTTTCAAGAACCTTTAAGAGAAGTCCATTTGCTTTCTACTGAAGCTCCATGACGTGGATGGCTGAAAATCTATACGGAACATCTTAATAGAAGTAAATTTTTAGTGCAAACAAACGAAGAGCCAAAACTAACAAACTCTATCCTTTGAAATAACCTCCTGACTGCCAGGAGTTATTCCTAAGACAAACCCTAATAGGACCATTAATGTTCATTGTCAAGGCAGTGCAAGTGGACATTTTACACCAGAAGGTACCAAACTCAAGTGCTGTTATTGGACCAAAATCTGGTTTCTTGTCCAGCAAATCAGTGCGCAGTATTTAGGTCACATGGCAAAACCAGACTGTGACTTTGCTCAGGAAAAGATGTGCTGTGTGAAAGGGATTTTTGGTGAAACTTTGACTTGTAGTCACCTTTAAATATTCATAAATTCGACTGCATGATTACGATGTTCACCATCTTTGCTTAGCATGCTAGCATTTGCTAATTAGCATTAAAAGCTACAACTAAATGCTGTAGTTTTACAAAATACTTAAGATTTCAAATACTGAACAAACAATAGGATGAAAAATCTAGTTGAGCTCACCAGTGTAATTACAGTTTTCCTAATGGACGCAGATATATTTGTGCCAGTTTTTCATGGAAATCCATATTGTAGCTGAAAGATTTTGGATAAAACTATGCCTCATGGTGGCGCTAGAGGACAAGTCATTTGGTTACAATGTCTGAGGATCATGAATAATTGTTAGATTAGATTAGAAAAGCCTTTATTAATGCTAAAGTGATGGAATTTGAATTGTTGCAGCTGCAAAGAGGACAGTGCAAACATTTACAGAACATTAGTACAAAAAAAACCTAAATACACACAAGTACTAGTTCAAGAAATAACAGTATTGCACAGATTCTTTCATTATTAGAAATACTTAAAGAAGTATTAATATTGCACAGATTTGTCACATGGTAGAAAAAACCCGATATTGCATATATTGTGGTATATGCAGAAAAAAAATATTGCACAAGGTTTTTAAAGTTACAACGGCATGTCATAGAAGTCTGACATGCTTAGGGTCACACATGAGAAAGAAATCCATCAGTACTCAATACAGAGTGAGAAAGTCTCGGGTTCAGTGGCCTTCTAATGCTTTAAAAACAGAAGAATTACCTAAAGGAGACGCGCTGTTGGACTAAAGTGTATTTTTCTCAGCTTTCATGATGAAAATGTTCTCCACAGACGCCCCCATCCCCGGCATGCTGACGGATACGACCGGTTTGGATGTTCTCCTATTGGATATATGTATGTGTTTTGGAACGGCGGCGCTCGGATGAAATATCTTGTTTGGTCGAGGAGGTTCATGCATGAGCAGAAGCCCCCGGGGTCCCTTCATTCAATCTGCCCTCGCTGCTCATGTCGTGACCCCGCCGTGACCCTCATCACTTCTCGTTTCCCGCTCGGCGTTTTTTCCCACCGAACGCGATGAAGACGAGCCGCCGGCGCCGGCCTCCGAGTCCACTTTGATGCGACCGCTGCCACCTTTTTTAATCTAAACGCAACAGAGGAGCCATAGGTCAAAGTCATTTCAAAGATGCCTTCCTGCTCGTCCTTCTCAAAATAAACTTTCATCCTGCTGTTGTACACCGAAGAGGACAAAAGGAAGGCTTGTTCTCATGTAAAAAGCCAAGTGTTAAAGCCCCGGCGTTGTTTAAACTGCAGGTGAAGTGTGTTTATGGGCCAGTCCGGGGGTTCCTTTTTGGAATGACAGGCCTGTCAAATAAACATCAGGCTAAGTGTTAGCGCATATTCCCTCACTTCCCCACAAAAGTCAAACATGTCACGGCCGTATTTTATGCTACCAGCCTCTCCGGAGACTTCGTCATACGTGTTTTTGAGCTGAATCTTAATGACCGCCCCGTCGTGAGACATATTTCCTGGCTGAAAAAGAGCCCTCGTCGTAATGAATATAATTTAAACGCCTGAGAAATTTCATCTTGAGCCATAAAGCAAAGAAAAGGAGAAAGAAAGGCTCAAGAGATGAACAGAACATTTCCCCAGATATGTCGTTGCAGCCGCCGTCCGTCCGTCCGGTGAGTAATGTGCTGCCTCTCCCGGCTTTATCACGCAGACTCTCAGCACATTTTCCTCCCACAATATTTACTGCCCTGTTGCATTATTCATAACAGTGGTGTCATGTGGAAGGAAATAAATAAGAGTGCAGACCTTAACATGTCATCGTATGTGCTCTTATTCTGCATAATATCACAGCTGCAGGGTCTCATGTGTTTTTAGCATGACACTGAAATACCTGAACAGATGATTCTCATGAAATTCTGCACAGATATTTATGATCCCCAGAGGATGAACCCTACTTACTCTGGTGATCCTTTGACTTTACTTCAAGCAGCAACTAACTAACAGGTTCAGCGACTATGCAAAGAAAACCTCAACGACTGCAGGATGGATTTGGATGAAATTCGATGCAGACGTTTATGGCACCCAGAAGAAAAATCCTCCACCAGCTGGTCAAACCTTCCACTTGTTCATTCCCAACATCTATTTGATGGATCGACGCGGAGCTCTTAGCAGACATTCACATTCCCCACAGGACTAAACTTTACCGATCCCCCGAGTTTTCTCCTCTATTTATCCAATATCTGACCAAATACCTGCAAAACTGCAAAAAAAGAGATCACAATGATGCTCTGGAGAGTTTGAGGCCTTTTAATTTTAATGACCACCTGACCTTTCTTCTAGCTTCAACTCAGCTGGAATAAAGAGCTTCCAAAGAGGCCTGAGAGAGACGACACAAAGATCGTTAAAAGAGATCAGATTAATAAACAGTGTGGGAACTAAGTACATTTGCTCAAGTATGGTTTGGAAGTACTTGCTCTTTACATGAATTTATCCATTTTTTTGCTGCTTTATACCTCCACTGCTCCACATTTCCTCACTTCTTTCTGCTCCACTACATTTATTTGACAGCTTTAGCGGGATAATATAACAAGCATTTTCAAATAAACCACAGGTTTCCAACTCTTTTGCTTTCTGACATCTCGCAAAATGCAAGTGTGTAGTTAAGGTCACATTTCAAGTGTTTATAGTTCTGTTTCCACCATTCCCATCTCTACAAAATTATGATAAACTAGCACCTTGACTTGTACCCATAAGACCAAGGTTTTGCATCCCCTCTCTGGTTAGGTTTAGGTATCAAAACTACGTGGTTCAGTTTAGGAAAATATAGCGATTAACAGCACCACCAAATCAGCAGTTTCACTTTAGCCAATGTGCAAATACTTCAATATCTCACCTAAAATCAAGATAAGAGAAAAAGTCCAATAACTGACAACAGATCTGTGTATCTGAACTTCGTTTTTTTCCTCTTTTCTCTCCCATTAATCATGTTTGAAGTCCTCAGATTTAGCTGTTCTCTTTGCATACAAAACTGGATATAAAGTAGTTGAAAGTAGCTTCACCTGATGCTTCACTGTTAATAATCTAAAGATGGCATGTATTATAATGCATCAGTCCAAGGGACCAAACTGGTACTTTTAATTTAATACTTTACAAACATTTTGCTGTGAATACTTACACTGCTGTTCAAAAGTTTGGAGTCACTTAGAAATGTCCTGATTTTTGAAAGAAAAACATTTTTTTCAATGAAGATAACATTAAATGAATCATAAATCCAGTGTAGACATTGTTAATGTGGTAAATGACTATTGTAGCTGGAAACAGCTGATTTTTAATGGAATATCTCCATAGGGGTACAGAGGAACATTTCCAGCAACCATCACTCCTGTGTTCTAATGCTACATTGTGTTAGCTAATGGTGTTGAAAGGCTCATTGATGATTAGAAAACCCTTGTGCAGTTATGTTAGCACATGGATAAAAGTGTGAGTTTTCATGAAATTGTCTGGGTGACCCTAAACTTTTGAACAGTAGTGTACGTGGGGTTTTGCATGCTGCTGTTACTGAACATTTGCATGCTTCCTCCTTTACTGTTTATGAATAATCACTGCTGTTTTGGACGCTACACTAGATGAAATATTCTTGTTTGTGCACTTAAAGCTCGACACGACAAAAGGTCACCGTCGCTTGTTTTCAAAGCTACAGATTATCTACAGTGCTGTAATCAGGCGGCGCTGACTGATGGTGTGATTGCTGCTGCTGCTGCTGCTGCTGCTGCTGCTGCTGCTGCTGCTGCTGCTGCTGCTGCTGCTGGTGTTGTTGCTGCTGCTGCTGCTGGTGTTGTTGCTGCTGCTGCTGCTGCTGCTGGTGTTGCTGCTGCTGGTGTTGGTGTTGTTGTCGTTGGCACCGCTGGTTCTCCGCCGCTGCCAGACCTGGATCTATGTATAGAGGACTGTGGTAATGGGATGATAAATGGACTCAGCGAGGCCTAATTTCATAGGGCAGGAAATCACTGGAGAAAAGCTAAACTGTAGAGGCTGTAATTATCCTCAGGGAGAGATCAGTCACAAAGTGCAGCGCAGGAAATGGACGTATCATGATTCATGGTAAAGTAACGTGTTCGTCCAGTCCTTCCACGGCGATACCACCTCGTGCCCATTTGTGTGCTTTCTCGGGGGATATTTTCTTTTTATAAGTGATATGCTATTCAAATGACCTCATCTCGCTGCACATCTCGGGAGACTCGGAGCCACGAACTGGCCAGCATTTCCTCCACAGCTGCAGCTACACTGCATGACGCACACACACACATAGAATAATGTGACGTGTAAACACGTTAGAGTGATGTACTGGTGTTATTCTTTTGCACCGTGTGAGACTCTTTTCCTCCATGTTTGTCGGCCTGAATGTGGAAATGAAAGCTGGGTAGGGGAGGCTGAGGTCAGGTGACTACAGGTCTATGAGCGGTGAGCTTTTATAGTTGGACCTGTGGGCGCTGAGACACGAGATAGGCAGTAAATATGTAGCTACCGCACACCTGGGTTTGGTAAAAGACTTAAAAAATAAGAATTTCACATATAGTTTGTTCACCATACCCTTGAATTACTTAATTTGTTCCCTCTACTAAAATAATACTTAGTTTATTGTGGTTAAGTCCAAGTGACATCTGCAGTACATACTGTATTCCAGTACATAATAAAAGGTGGTGATAGATGACTTACATTTTACTTGTTAAAATATGCCAAAAAAATATATTCCTGACCCACTTCACCGCGCACTGATCCCACATTTATTGTCTTACTAAAAAGACAAAAGTGTATGAGCTCTCTGCTGAAAATAGTCCCCAACAAACTCTTTGACAAGGTGAGGTCATTTGGTAATTAGGTTCCTTTAATTACAAAACAATTTGTTTATTGTGTTTGAATCTTACTGACATTTGCAGTACTTAAGTTTTAATACTGAAACTATGTTCTCATAACTTGCATTTCCCTGAAAAAAATCATAAAAAAAGAATAAAATACTGACCACATATGGTTTGCTGTCCCACTAGCAAGCCATATGTATTCATCCTCTGCACTGTGAATTTATAACAATCTGTATTTTCTGAGTAAAATTCCACAAAAAGATTCAAAAATTAAAACAACAAATACAACAATGATCCACACTTGCACTGGATGCAGATTACTTGGCAACAATCCTAACTTTTCTGTCCTGCTAGCAAACCAAACGTGTATCAATCCGCTGCTGAAAATAGTCCCTGACAAATACACTATTTATTCCTGTTTGGGTAACATTTACTCAAAACTACAATAACCAGCCAGCTTAGAAGACAACTGAAACAATATATCTTTGACACGGACAAGATGCAGTCATTTTGTAATTTGGTTCCTTTTCATTACAAAATAATTAGTTGTGTTCAAATACAAGTGCCATGTGCAGTATTGAACCTTTAATGCTGAAATAATATTCTAATACATAAAAAAGTTGTCAAAGATAACCTTCATTTTCCTTGTTTAAAAAAAAGTCTCATAAAGCAATATTCAAAACAAAACACCCTAATGCCTTACACTGGATAATGTGTTCTGTCTGCACTGTAAACAACAAACAAGCCAAATAGAGTGTATTTTGCTAGCAAATTAAATGCGTATTCATCCGCTGCTGAAAATAGTCCCTGACAAACTCATTCACTTACTCCTATTTGGGTAACATTTACTAAAAACTACAATGCCCAGCTGTTTTAGGAAATTACTGAGTCATTTTAAAAATTGAAACCATATATCTGTGATTCATTTTAAATCTTCAGTGTGAATCACAGTATTTGGGCTGAGTAACTCAGACAAGGCAGCTACATAAGAAAATATCAGTTTCTGTCTTTTTAAGTGTTAAAACAGTGTTTTTTTTACCAGTTAAACTCTTAATACTATTCATAAATGTTACTCTAACATCAATATCTGACTGAAGTGAATGCCAGACGAGTGTCTTCAGGGACCGAGGACAAACCAATCAAAGCTATTAATCACTTTCAGATTTGAGGCAATCAATTAAGGAGTCTGAAGGTACAGATGATTAATTCAAGGGTACGAGCTGCTAATTTGAAGGAGCCAAAATCAATCTACTTACTTTTTACTCGACACTAAGTTTCACAAGTTTTTAGCTTTTTCTGGTCATTTCCTTTACAGAAGCTAAAATATCACTTAAATATTTACTTATTCTTTCTATTACTTTCATTGTTCATTTGACACAAAATAATGGTTTTATGAATTTTACAATTTGTGGCTGACAGTTATAAACATGTATCATGTGTTATGTTGGAGCTCAAAATATTAGAAAAATGAAAAAGTGACATATTGACAAAATGTATTATTACTGCTCTTATGCAGGTCATCCTTTCAAAATAAGAGGCTGAACACACAATGCCATGTTATTTTGTACAAAGATTTTATGCTACTCCTTTAATCTGACACTATATTAATCCTCATAATAAATAGGCAAAATGATAGAAATGTGCCAGAAATTTTAAAGTTTTTTATTTTTTTAATTGCTGGCATTTTAACACTTTGTGGTGCATTTTTCAATTTGGAAATTTTTTTATTCATCATATATTTAACATTTTTTATTGTGCATTTTGCATCTTAGTAGATTTTGCTATTATATTTTGATTATATTTTAGATTTTTCTATTGTGGTGGTGGTCACTTCACTATTTCTGTTCACTACTGTAACAAGAGAATTTCTTCTTGGAGGATCAGTAAATTATTTCTATTATATTATATTCTGAAAAGGGTGCCAACCATCTCCTGCATTTTGCATTTCAAGCAAAACTTTAGATTTAAAATGAATCTCAGTCCAGGAAAATTTTGTTCTTATTCTAGGAAAATAAAATGTTCTAGTTATGTGACACTATATTGGTTCTTAATTCTAATTTATACAAATGTGCAGTAAATGTTTAAAATATTTTTTAATAAACTGTTAGCATTTTGACACTTTATGGTGCATTTTTTCAGCTTAGTACATTTTTATTTATAGTATATTTTACATTTTAATGTGCTTTTTGTATCTTAGTAGATTTTTCTATTGTGCTGGTGGACACTGTACTCTTGGGGATCAATGAAATATTTTTATTCTGTTCTATTCAATCAATTCAATTTAATTCAATTCAAAAAACTTTTTTCGTCCCTTGCAAGGAATTTAAGAAACATGCAGCAGTTGGATCAACAATTTAAAAACTTAAGGATCTTTTTTGTTCCACTGAAGCTAAACATCTGATTTAAAATCTCAGTCCAGTAAAACTGTGCATTTTGCTTTTATTCTAGGAAAATAAAGTGTTGTAGTTATGGAAAGTTTCTCTGTCCACCAGCAGAGGGCGGTATTGCCAGTTTGAGCCTATCAGGTTGTGTCTCCAGGTGTCAACACAAGTGTCAGTCTTATCTGCGTTGGGTTTGTGCAGCAGAAACGTTGAGGTTTTCTCTGTTTGTCTGTGTTTATTCACGCTGCGTAACCAGAGTCTCTCCGGTCAGAGAATGTGTTTGGCCTCCTGACGCTCAGCAGTAAATATGAAAATAAAGCTTCACGCAGGAAAGCCCTAATTAGTCTGTCACTCTAGAGTCTAGACCAACACCCCCCGTCCAGCCCTCCGGTGTTTTCTGGCCCTGTCAGAGCCGGTCACGAGTGTCGGATTGAATGTGGTGCCGGGGTCGACCTCGCCCCGGAGTGCAGCGAGGAGCCCATCGTTTCCAGTTGGTGTGTGTTTGTGTGTGTGATGGATGCAAGCGATGGGAGGAAGGGAATCAGGAGACGGCCTGACAAATTCAATAAAACACCTCCGAAGAGCAGCGCATTCCGCCTCACTCCCGGAATAAATATGAATTTGTCTAAATCCAGCCGCGCAGCACATTACCGTCGTGTATAATTGACTCATTTTTATTATTTTTTTTCCTTCCTTCCCTCCCTTCTCTCTTCTCGGTTCTGTTGTTTGGCAGAGTGAATCCAATTACAGGTGTCACCATCGCTCACTGTGGTGGATGGGAGCGGATGATGCGGGGATCTGGACGATTGATTGGTTGTTTTCAGGGCGATCGCATTGATTATCTGTGAAATGTGCCGAGCAACGTTTCCTATCAGTCAACTCTCAAATGAGGTCCCAAAATGTTTAAACTACACCCTGGAGGGAAGTCAGATTATTCATTATAACCTGACAGGTTCCTCTAAATGATGCTTCAGATAGCTTTCTTTGTGGGGTTTGAAAAATGAATTTTGGCAACAATATTGATCGATATTCATGGCTTTGGTTGCAAATTATCCCGTTGATTTGATTCAACAAACTGCCATAAATTTAACATGATTAGTAGGCTTTAGGGCAGTGGTTCTCAACTGGTCTGGGCCTGGGACCCACCATAAAACTGAAATGACAAGTCGTGACCCAAACAATATTTCTCCAAAAATCAACAATTTATTGATTGAGCGTTCGAAGACAAAACTTTTAAACCTGAACTCAAGTACTTCACAACAACTCAAAATCAAGCAGCAATACTAATTCAAGTACTGAGGACTTTGAAACAAGTAGAACAATAGCCTCAAGTAGTTCTCAGGATATATAAAAGTGCATTTTTTTCTACAAAAAAAGTGCAATTCAACAAAACCAGTAGCTTCTCATAATACTGCACAAGTCTGCAACATTGCTGTTGTAGCTGGAGAAACTATGTATAGAAATATGTGCAAAAGAGTCCAAAACATGAAAACTGATGAAGTGCATTCAACAAATTATTAAAGTGAAGAAATGCTTAATGTTCTGATCAATCTCAAAATGTAAACACAATAAAACATTTTTCAAAGGGCTTAACTATATTTGAAAGCCAATATTTGGGGAAAAAAATAGTGTTCAATATTGAAAGAAAAGTGTGTTTTTAAGCACTTACAAATAAACAAAAGTCACAAGTCACAATAAAAGTACTGCAGAACTACATGAAGTTCTAATGGCTTAGCTGAGGATGCTTTTTGGCCTTTACAAGAGTCTCAAAATCTGGCTGTATGCATGATAAAGCAACTCTGAGGTCATGCTCAATGTTCAGTTTATTTCGGTATTTTGTTTTCAGCTGAACAAGAGCTGAGAAGCCACATTCACAGAGGTATGTGGTGCTGAATGGTAGGAGGATTTTTACAGCTCGACTAGCAATGGAGGGATACTCTCTCATCACATCGTTGCACCAGAACTGGGAAAGGCTTACCTCTGTGAATTTCTTTCTGAGAGTGCGGTCACATGATAGCTCCACCAGCTGACATTCATCGCTGCTAGGCAACGTGATGCTTTCCATGTTTATTCCAAACGGGTCGCGCACCCAGTCGTCCTCGGGTTGTTTATCGGGAAAGTAGTCGCTAAACCGCTCGAAAAGTTTATTCATGCTTCATGCTTTCACTTGCCAGTACCTCACAACACAAAATACACTGAGGCTTTTGGACTCCTTTGTCTTCGATGTAGGAAAATCCATATTTAATGTACTCGCTGTCGTACTTGCGTTTAGCCATGCTGCTGTTGCTATGAAAACATGCAGTTTCTTCTACAGTAATAGGAGTGTCCTCACCGGTCGCTGCTGACACGACGACCCCCTGCGGGTGCGGAGGGGAACTACAATGACTCGCCACTAAATTGGATTATCTTTATTTTTCTCTCTTTTTAGAAAAAGGCTCGCGACCCACCAAAAACGGCCCCGCGACCCACCAGTTGAGAAACACTGCTTTAGACGGTCGTTGTAAGCAACTAAACTGCCTTTTTATTCACATTTTGAAAGAAACATAACTGTCTTTTGGAGAAATTCTGTATAATTTGTAGTTTGATTGCGCTTTGAAGTCCGAAACACGAGGTAGGATGGAAGTATAAGTTAACAACAGGACTTTTATCCAGGACTTTGGGGTTCATGTCCTGAGTGGGACCATAAGTCTTAGTTTGGTTAAGTTCAGGCACCAAAATTGCCCAGTTAAGTTCAGGAAAATATCACAGATACAGTTAAAATGAGAACATGTTTGAAGCTTCTTCTCAAGTTAGTTTCATGGCTTTGGTTGCAAATTATTCTGTTGATTAGATGCGACAAACTCCAATCAATTTGACATGACTTGTAGGGTTTAAGACGGTCTTTGTAAGCAACTAAAATGCATTTTTATCTACATTTTGAACAAAATGTTACTTTCTTTTGGAGAAATTCAGAATATTTTGTAGCTTGATTGAACCATGAAGTCCAAATCATCAGGTAGAACGGAGGTTTATGTCAGAATCTTGGACTTTCATGCAGGATTTTGAGGTTTAATGAAATCAGATTATTTATCTAAATGATGCTTCAAATAGATTTCACATATCTTTCTTTGTGGGGTTTGAAAAATGCCTTTTTGGCCACAATATTGATCGATACTCCCAAATTTTAAAGTTATGATTGGAGTCCAGCACTGAAACGTTATGAGTAACTGTATTTTTGATTATTTTTGGGTGTCTTTTTGAATCTTTTGGATTCGTTCGTTCCTCTCCTACGCACCTGTCTCATGAAATAGATGTTCTTTCGTCTTAAATCACAGCAGATCTGTCATGGGGTTTTAAAAAATGAAGAGCTTTAAATGGGAGTTTCCCAGTATCTCAGCTTTTTAATGACTTGGAGTCAAGATTTTCGAGGCTGCATCTACATTCTCAAGAAAAATAACAAGGAAATCTGCCAGCAGAGGTCAGAAATTAGGACAGCATCTCATATTTTAAAGAGATTTTAAGGAAGTTCTGATCCAACTTGGCTATTTAATCCAACAAACACAAGATGTTTCTGGGTGGGAAGACAGTGAGGGATCGTGTCCTTTGCTGCTGATGTTCATGCAGCTATCAGTTTGTTGAAGTAAAACACATTAAATCAAATCATGTCAAGTTTCTTTATACTGCACACTTAAAAACAACTAGAAATGACCAAAGTGCTGCAAAAGCATAATAGTTTGTACATAAAGTAGTGCTAAATATTTAAACAAGTCAAAACAGGATAGCAAGTTATAGGATCAAAGTTTAAGATGTAACAATTATAACTGAGAACTGTAAAAAGCTGTTGAAAACCTGTCAAACTTTTTTTTTCTTAGACTTGTCAGTGGAGGAGGAACTTTTAATTGCTAGAGGAAGACTATTTAGTTTAAAAGTTGTTAAATTAATGTGGCAGATGACTGCAATTAGCCTGTGTTTTTCCCTTTAAGATGATTTAAATTTTTCCCTTCCATCCTCCAGCCTCTGACATGAAATTAAACAAAGTCTACCATCACTAAGGGTGATCAAAGGCTTATGTAGATACCTGATGGTACCACTCAGGAAATCCAGTTTAATTTTGCACGCCATCATCTACAGAAAGAGAATTAAAAGCATCAATACAATGTTCTTCATAAATTAAGTCACCTAAATGATGAGTCAGTCTTTCCGTCTTCTCAAAACAGCATTAAGACCACATGAGGAGGTTGTATTTGTTGAATACAGTCCCTTTATCCTTGCTCCATGTACCAACAGATCCATCTGTTATAAGAGCTGAACTAGTTCACATGAATTTAACCCTCGTGTCGTCCTGTGGGTCAAAACTAACCCGTTTTAAAGTTTGAAAATGTGGGAAAACAATATACATTTTCACAGTGAAACTTCTGATGTCCACATTTTCAACATTTTTGGGAAATCTTTCAACATTTTTTGTGGAAAAAATGTTAAAAATATTTCTTAAGAACGTTCACAAAAAAAATCAACCAAAATCCAGCAAATTTCACTGGATTTTGGTTGATTTTTATGTGAATGTTCTTAAAGAAAATATTGGATGTTTTACTGATATATATGTAATCACTTTAGATATTTTTAGGATTTTTTGGAAGATTTTTACTCAATTTTTGAAAATATTTACAAGAATTTTCTTGCCAAATTTGGGGGATTTTTTTAAAAAATAAAACTTTTAAGGGAAAGTTTTAAGGAATTATATGAATTTTCTTCCTTAAGGTTTTGCAATTTTTTCTGCTGAATTTTTGAATTTTTTTCAGACAAGGAAACTATATTTTTTGGGTGCCCATAAGTGAAGACAACAGGAGGGTTAAACAGTTGTTTTGAACGGCTCATCATGATCAAGTCCAGCATATAGAGTCGACCTTGGGAAGTTTTGATTAAATTTACAGAAATATTACAGCTACATCAATAAGCCCAGTCTTCCCCAAAAATTCTGTTCCTATACTACCGTTCAAAAGTTTGGGGTCACTTAGAAATGCCCTGATTTTTGAAAGAAAACCATTTTTTTCAATGAAGATAACATTAAATGAATGATAAATCCAGTGTAGACATTGTTAATGTGGTAAATGACTATTGTAGCTGGAAACAGCTGATTTTTAATGGAATATCTCCATAGGGGTACAGAGGAACATTTCCAGCAACCATCACTCCTGTGTTCTAATGCTACATTGTGTTAGCTAATGGTGTTGAAAGGCTCATTGATGATTAGAAAACCCTTGTGCAGTTATGTTAGCACATGGATAAAAGTGAGTGTTTTCCTGGAAAACATGGAATTGTCTGGATGACCCCAAACTTCTGAAAGGTAGTGTAGGTCAACTTTAACTCATTTAGAGCAACTTTAACTAATATAGAGGAACTTTAATTAATATAAAGCCACTTTAACTCATTAAGAGCAACTTTAATATGGAGCATCTTTGTGGTTACTTTATTGCTTCACTTTGTGTAATTTTTCATTTTAGAGAAAGTTACAGCAGCCAAGCCCTAACTGGTTAATGTGTGAAGCTCTTTCAATGTTCTTGTAAAAAGCAAAGATATGAGACAGAAAGAAATGAGCCTCATAAGTTAAACTGGAAACAGGCCATGTGTTATGAAGACACATGAAAACCCTGCACAGGCCAAGAGCTGGAGAGTAGAGCTGACTGGATTTTACAAATTGGGAAGAACTTAAGTGAAGCTCGGCTAAAGATTAATGCAGAAGAAGGTTAGAAAACTCTCAGTCACCATGTTGTGATTGGTTAATTATGGACATTCTGAGTCTTATATCCAGTGTTTTCTAAAACTCTTTAGTGATTTGTGTGTTTTTCTCTCTTAAAATCACTCCTGCATTTCTTTAAAAAGCTATCAGTGTTCACCTTTAGCCGCTGTTTAACTTTAAACATCCATCAGTGAAGCACTGATCTGCATGGAGCCGTCGTGCCCTAAAACAGATGTTTATTTCTACAGGTTCAGTGTGAAACATCCACCTCCTTCCAGAGCACAGTTCAGAGCAGATCTGTAGCGAAGAGCTAATTATCCACTCTGAGCTAATGGGCATGTTTCCGCCTTGGCATAATGAATATTTTCCACCCATTACTTTTGCAATTTGTGCACTCAGAGGCACAAAAACAACTTCACATTCTGATCTTCTCACACGCTCTTAGTCATCGCTTGGTGAGACGCCTATTGGAAAAAAGCTGCGATTTGTCAGCTAAATAACAGAGGACAACCAGCCCACAGACAACAGATCTTCTTTAGACTTCACTTCACTTTAGTTTGACCTAAAGCCTAAAGTTGAACCCAAAGGAGGAAGATCGTGTGAGCAAAAAATCTTTTGTCTGCAAAAAAAATCCAACAGATGTGGATCTATTCTGAGAGCTCAGCAGAAACACAACAGTGCGGTTCTGTTTCTCGGCCTTGGGGAGGTCACGGTTAAGTGGAGGGGTTAGAGGGATGCATGAACCGGTGAACTGCCCCGAGTTGCAGGGTTCGAGGGCAGGGCTCTCTAATCAATGGGCCACGAATGCTTCAGATCCACTGAGCTCAGAATAAAACGGACTCTAGTGATCCTGCAGAAGAAGTTCATGACGAGTTAATTTCATGGCTTTGGTTGCAAATTAGTCCAATGGTTTGATCCGACAAACTCATCAATTTAACACGACTGGTAGGATTTAAGGCTGTAATTTATCAAAGCCCATTTCTACCCAACTAAACCGCATTTTCATTTACATTTTGAATTTTGTTGAGATTGTTTTAAGATTGTGATGTCTTAGGAACAGCTTCAAGTTTGATTGACTCAGGAAGTTGGCATCAGGAGGCCGATTGGAGGTATCAGGACTTTTTTTTCCAGGCCTTTGGGTTTAGTTAATGTGTGGTTAAGTTCATGCACCAAAATTACCTGATTAAGCGTAGGGAAATATCACAGATTCTTCAGTTAATTTCATGACATTTGTAAATTATCCCGTTGATGAGATTCGACAAACTCCCATCAATTTGACATGACTCGTAGGGTTTAAGATGGTCTCTGTCAGCAACAAAACTGCATTTTCTTTTAGATTTTGAATGAAACATAACTTTCTTTGGAGAAATTCTGTATATTTTGCAATTTGATTAAGCCACAAAGTCTGAATCATCAGGGAAAAGTCAGCAACAAGACTTTAAGGCAGGACTTTGGGGTTCATATCTGGTGTGGGACCATAATTCTTAGTTTGGTTAAGTTTAGGAAAATACCACACAACATGTTTGAAGCTTCTTCGTCAGTTAATTTTATGGCCTTGGTTGCAAATTATCCCGGAGATTTGATTGATTGCATTCACATATATATTTTGAACAACACATCATTTTCTTTTGGAGAAATTCTGCATATTTTGTAGTTTGTTTGAACCACAAAGTCTAACCCTAACCCAACCTGACTGATTGCTCATTGGGTAAATTTACAAGAAAGTAAAATACGTGCAACAAGCTAGTTGTCCTCTGGACTCCCCCTCAGGTTGAAAACAAGTGGTTACAGGTTGCACTGCCACATGCACAACTGTGGTAGACAAATATATACACAAGTGTTAGAGACTTTTCCACTTTTTTGGGGGGGAAAAAGCCTCTATTTACTGAAGTCCTTTTCCTGCTTACTTGCAAATGCATTGGCCGGGAATCGAACCCGGGTCAACTACTTGGGAAGCAGCTATGCTAACCACTATAACACCAATGCGCCATAGACAACATGTCTGAAGCTTTTACTCAATTTTCTGGTTTACAAAGGTGACAAGTAATGCCCCATCAAATATATGATTGGTTGGCTGAAAAGTTCTATGTTTGTAGACGACTACTTGGAACTCATTCATCCCTGTGAGGAACTTCACAATCTCTAATGTGACTACAAAACTCCTACCAGATTTACTTCAAATTCATTAAAAAATATTCTACTTTTGCAGTTAATTAAGACTCAACTGTGTACAGCAGGAAGTTGGGAAAATGAATTAGTTAATAGGCTATTTAGTTGTTTGACAATGCTGACAGACAAATTGTGTAAAAGTGTAATTACAAAAGAAGCTACTTAGCGAGTTAAACACATGCTAGCTGTGTAACATACACAGAACACACATGTTGTTGTGGTTTATACATCTTGTAACAAAATATTTATCTAAACTGGTCCCATATGTGACAGGAAAATCTGAACACTTATTTCTCTCCATGTTTTATTGGTCCTGTTTTAATGCTTTATGCTCATTTTCCATAAAACTGGATGGCAAACTAATAGCGTGTGATTAGCCTCTCACCATCAATCCAATCAAATGCATTTATTTTTTTGACTTAAACACCAGAGGATGCAGTGCAAATAATATACAGATTGAGGGACATACAGCTAAACAATGAGAATAAAATTGATCTTTATCGTCATTGTTCTACAACAACAAAAGGCAGTTTAGCAGCTCTTTGAGTTAGCAACATTAGCCGTAGAAACAAGGTGTTTAGCACCAAAATAAATGGAAAAGTCTAAATATATTTGTGAAAAGTTTCAACCAAACAAAAACCAGCAAAAAAAATGTGCGTCTTAACTTATTCCCCCCTTTCATTTCAAATTTTTTTTAGTTCTCACCCTCCAACTTGCACTATTTGTACATACTACCTACTAGCTAATATGGTCTTTTATTATATACCAGGCAATCTCATTCTGCTATACAGTGCAGTCCTTTCTTTATTTATAACAACCGTATTCTTTTGTCATATGCTGCTCACTCAAAGCGCTGTTAAACTGCCTTTTGGTGACAATAAAGATCTATTTCATTCTTTAAAAATGCTAGTTTAGTTGTAAAGGAGCCCATTTTACTTGGGAGACTATGTTGGAATAATGTGGCTGAATCTATAAATCTGTATTTAAGACTTCAAGATTAGTCAACATTACAATTCTCGTCTGGTTTTTGTTACTCCTGTTGAAAGTTAACAAGCTCAACAGTATTATTTTGTTAATCATCCATGTTGCATTGATTTATAGTACATGTTTTAGGCACTTTAGGCTCTTTGCAGGACCCCAAGTTCATGCAACTGTATTCAAGAAGATGTATATGACCGGAAAAGTTGTGTTACTTTCTGCAATTCTACTTTAAACTCTTAAAAACTAAAACTATGTAGCACAGTGTTGGCTTACAACATGTGAAATACGACCCTACTTCAGTAATATTACAACAAGCTCCCTACAGTTTGTAAATGGATCCTCTGACAACAGGCAGCAGGGAAATTGGGGCAAAAAGCTGCTTGACCTGCTGACCTGCCAGAAATCCCTCTGATTGTATTGTTGAACATTCAGGTGATTAATCAGGCGACTGACCCCTGAAACAGGATGTCAAATGATAACTGATTGGTTCTGACTTTAAAATAAGTTTCTGCGGGTGGGGGGAACATTTTAGGGGTTAAAAGTTGGTGCAGTCTGTTCAACGTCTGCACAAAACTCCGAGACCAAACTGCCTGCTTCTATTCTCATTTCATCTAAATATCACCATTGACTTTTCAATTATTTGCTCCTTAAAGATCATTTCATGTTCTAAAAATAACCTGCCTGTAGTCTTATGTTGCATAAAAACTCATTTCCAGCGTGAGAAGTGAAACCTTTGTGGATGTAAACTTAATTAAAATAATAGTTTTTCTTACGCTGCATGGATAATCCAAAAGCTTCAATTTGCTCCCCTTTCATATATTTCACTCGGAGGGTTTCATTCTTTCCTCCACCTGTGAATTCTCCTCAATGTGCATAAACTACCTTGAACTGTTGATAATCAATGTTCGCCCATAAAAACCCGGTCGAGCTGCACCCCGGGGCGAAAGCGTGGTGGCGTCTTATTTATGAAATTCAATATGCGTGCGGAGAGAGTGGACTGCGGTCCTCGGGGTATCAGTAATCGTCTGGAATAACTTCCAATTAATGAGCCAGATGGTATTTTCACAGTAACACCTGGGATGTCCAGGCGCTCAGCAGGCAGGAATTAATTCCACTTAGAGTAATATTTCAAAAAGTGTTATCCCCCTACATCCCTGTCGCTTCTTTTTTCCGCTGCCGCCTGCTTAAAGCTGTAATAAATACCCTTTGCACCTCTCTAATAGAACAAGTCTCTCTTCTCTTGTTTCGGAGGGTTTTTGGTTCTCGGTAATCCGGCTGAAAGACATAACTGTCTGGGACGACTTCCAGGGAAGCACCAAAAAAAGAAAAATGGAAAATACCATGTGTTGTCTGTTTATAACTTAATATGCCACTCAAGCTCCTGCAGTGTGGACCGAGGGCTCCGACCCGGTGTCCACGGGCCAAATCGCATTAGTTATTCAAACACTGCAACATGACAGGATTAACCAGGAATGTGAGCAGAAACCATCAGAAACAAGGCTCTGCTTACTGTATTTTGTCCTCGCTAGAAAACAGTAATTCTACCTTCCATCGGTCAATTTGTTCACCGCATCGATAAATAGCCCCGTGACATGTAACCAATGACTCTCCATGGGACCATCTCAATGGAATGATCCATTTTGGGGAAAAGGTTTCGCTCCAGTGACTCTTGTTTTGGTAATTTAATCAGTTTTTAACTGCAGTTGTAGTTTCGGATTATATGTAGGGAGAAGATAAAAGATAACATCTGAGAAAACAAGTTCCAAAAAGCAACATTTACCCAACAGTTTCAGAAAATAAAACACAATCATAAACCAGAAAACAAGATAAATGGACAAACAGCGGAAGAATAAGAGAGAAAAGCCTTTCATTTTTCAAACAAAACATCCCAAAACAGAAAAATTCATTTTGGGTAAGAGACTGCTTCTAGTTAAGGGTAATAGAATCAATTTTTAACTTTGGTTGTCAGATTATATGGGGGTTTAGGGTGCAAAAATAAAAGATAACACCTCAAAAAAAAACATTTCCAAGTAATATTTACCCAACAACTTTAGACAATAAAACTAGAAAACCAGAAAACTGAACAAACAGTGAAAGAATTAGAGACAAAGACACTAATTTAAAACTTCAGAAACCAATTTCTAAACCAAACACTCCAAAAACAAATGGATTGATCTATTTTGGGTATAAGGCTTTGCTCTACCGATTCTTGCTTTTAGTCATTTAATCAGCTTTTAACTTTACATTTTGGATTGCAAGAGGGGTTTAAGGTGCAAAAATAAAAGATAACACCTCAAAAAAACCTTTCCAAGTAATATTTACCCAACCGTTTTAGGCAATACAACTAGAAAACAAGATAACTGAACAAACTGTAGAAGAATTAGAGACAAAGACACTCATTTCAGAAACCAATTTCCAAACCAAACACCAAAAAACAATTGGATTGATCTGTTTTGGGTAAAAGGTTGTGCTCCACCAATTCTTGCTTTTTGGTAATTTAATCAGTTTTACCCCTTAGTTTTAAGATTATATGAAGGTATTAAGGTGCAAGAACAAAAGATAATAGCCAAGAAAACTATTTCCAAAGATCAGACAACTAACATTTACTGAACTATTTTTGAAAATAAAACTAGAAAACCAGAAAACTGAACAAACACTAGAAGGATTAGAGGCAAAAACATCAATTTAAAACTTTAGAAAGCAATTTCCAAACCAAACACCCCCAAAACAGAAGGATGTACTTTGGGTAAAAGGTTGTGCTTCACTGATTCTTGTTGTTGATAGTTTAAATCGGTTTTTAACTTTACTTTTGGATTACATGGTGGAAAAGAAGACGCAAAGATAAAAGATGACAACCAATACCAAACAAATTTAGAAAATAAAAATAAAAATAAAAAGCCAGTTAACTGAACAAACACTAGAAGAATTAGAGACAAACACACTCATAGAAAATTATTTCCAAAGCAAAGATCACATGAAAATTGAAACAAACAAACAAAAAAACTGAAATGCTATATTTAAAAAAAAAAAAAAAAAAAAAGATAATGCAGAAACTGGAAAGTCGGGGGAGAATGTGTGCATGAAATATTAATTAAATTCCTTAATATGTGAGCATAAATACAGTAAAAACTGAACTGAAGTATTTACAAGTCAGTATAATAAAAATAACCACCATGTACCACAGTCCTGTATGGGTTGTATGGCTGTCAAAAACATTACTGAGCAGGCAAATATGAGGAGAAAATGACGGAGTGGAGGTCCAGACCACAGCACTGAGGTTCATGTCTTCTCCCTGGGATCCAGGCCTGCAGGGCGGCTGAGGGGCTCCATGAAAGCAGGACTTTTATGCAACATTCGTACGGTTTTATTCACACTAGAAGCGTCTTATAAAACGTAGAAATATCCTCAGTTGATTTAACCACAATAATATTTTTAAAAGTATTGAAGACATAAAGCTCTCTAGCAAATCTGGAAAAAAAAAAAAAAAATTCTGATCCCCCCTGTCTGATCAACATTCAAGTTCATTATCATCCGTGCAAATTAGAATTATTTTTTCTCTCGCAGCATCCAGAGATGGAGCAGATTACATATTCAGAGATGTCAGCTGCATAATACGCTCATCTTTCCACAAGTATGATCATTAAACTTTAAGAGAGAATTGCACCACATATCTGCATTTAACACCAAAACCTCAGCGATAAATCCAAAATGGTCCATTATGGGAAAAAAAATGGGATAAAGAGACCTCAAATAATGAAAGTTGGCATGTTTTGTATGCAGCCACGATGGGTTTATTGTCAAGTGCACAATAGGAGTGCTGTGATGAGCCGCCTTTGATGATCATAAATGAAATCAGAGCTCGTTACGATAAGCTTGTTGATCATCAGTCTGCTCTTCTTTTTTTTTTTTTTCCCTGCTCGTAATGATCAAAGTCGGCTCAAACGCGTCTCCCTGGGAATTTCTCGCGGTTTGCCGTCGTCGTGTTTCCAGGGGCAGAGCTGCAGCCTCCATATGGAAGACATATGCACCCGGTTATTTGTCCATGTAGACAGCCTGCCTCTCTGCCTGCACTCCGTGATGTAATTAGTAGCTTCCCTTGTCAAGAATGAGGTTGCTGTTTATCTTTGTCACAGCCCGTCCATTAAATCATTATTAGCTGGCTAAATGCTGCAGGAGGAGCTCGCTGCCTGCGTGGCCTCTTCCCTGAGTTATGACCAAATATCGGCCCTGTCTGACTGTCCCGTAATTGATGGCTCTGGTTAAGCCCGGGCCGATCCGTAAAGAGCAGTTTGTGCGCTGTGGTTAATGCAGGCCTGGAAACTGAGGAAATATGAGATAGAGGAGGCAGTGAGTCACAGGAGGACACAGAAAGTCCCCACATGAAAGCCAGAGCACACATCCAGTCCACCCAGAACACAGCCAGTATCACTTTTCGGGGATCTAATAAGAGAAAAACTAAAGGAGCTTTTTATGGTGGCCTTTCTTTTCATTAGTGTTGTGCCCCAGCAGCCCTGCAGGGCTGGACTCTGGCACAGTGGTGATTTCAGCTGAACACCAACGTTAGCATGCTGCTGACGTCCTCACAGTGATTACATGCTGATGGTCAGCAGGATCGCTGTGCACCATTTTAACCATCTGAAGTGTGTTAACATGCTAAGATATGCTAATTAGCAGTGCAGACAAAGCTGTACATTTTGCACCAATGAAAAACAAGGAAAGTTGCATTTTCCTGTCTACATTTTGGTGTATGTTTGCATGTACACTACCATTCAAAAGTTTGGGGTCACTTAGAAATGTCATTATTTTTTGAAAGAAAAGCATTTGTTTTCCCAATGAAGATAGCATTTAATCAGAAATACAGCCCAGACATTGTTAATGTGGTAAATGATTTTTCTAGTAGGAAACGGCTGATTTGTCTCTTTATACCTCCCTGCCTTTATCAGATTCAGATTTCCTTCTTTGGTCATGCACAGTTTATACGCAGTCATTTGTAAGATCAGTCTTGTTTACACATGAATCCATTTTATACATTAATGAAAGAAAAAGATACCATTGCAAGCAGATTTTTAGCAAGATTATTGGTAAAGACAGAACTGTATGAAACCAGATCACAAAAAGACAGAAAGGGAAGTCATGAGGACTGTAATGTTCAGGTTGGTAGACTCTCATCCAGCCAAATCCTCATTGGTCAGACAACCACAGGTGTTAATTTCATGAAGGGAAAAGCTCTAAATTAGTAGCTTTCCAGGATTAATCTGTTATATGTGGTAGCAGGTGAAACAAACTACCCGTGAAATACAAGGAGGTTTGAAAATAATATATTTTTTCACAACTTTGAACTCGTTCAATTTAATGGTGACTGACATCTAACATACACTACAGTTCAAAAGTTTGGGGTCACTTAGAAATGTCCTTATTTTTGAAAGAAAAACCTTTTTTTTTTCAATGAAGATAACATTAAATTAATCAGAAATACAGTCTAGACATTGTTAATGTGGTAAATGACTATTCTAGCTGGAAACAGCTGATTTTTAATGGAATATCTCCATAGGGGTACAGAGGAACATTTCCAGCAACCATCACTCCTGTGTTCTAATGCTACATTGTGTTAGCTAATGGTGTTGAAAGGCTAACTGGTGATTAGAAAACCCTTGTGCAGTTATGTTAGCACATGAATAAAAGTGTGAGTTTTCATGGAAAACATGAAATTGCCTGAGTGACCCCAAACTTTTGAATGGTTGTGTATATATTTGTGTTCTTAGTACTCCCATGTGTCCACCATGACCAGCTTTGGAAGATATTTTCAGACATGCAGTCCATTATGCTAATCTGAAGGCAACTGAACATGTCGGCTTCATGTCTGAATGTGCACAGTGGTCACTTTTCTGTAGCCGGCAATCCTTCCAGGTTGGAACTACATTTCCCCATCATTCAACACACCACAAGTCAGAACTGCATTGTCACACTAACAGACACAGATTTTAAGAATGCTTATTCCACATTTCAGTGCCAATATTTGTCCAAAAACATCCCAGAGTGGCTTAATTCAGGGTTTGTGTACCTTAATCACAACGTACTTTGCTGACTCACGCTGCAAGAGATAAAGATTTTTTTTTTAACATCATGGTCTTCCTCAGGTTGAGTTCTGAGGACATCTTGCCCTTGTTTCATATTTTCAATGCGCATAACTTTTCACACTAGCTGCTTTTACTTTCATTGCACCACCTGATCCCCTCACCTGATTTCACTCTCCTCAGTAGCTCCTCAGTATGTAATTAAAAGCTTCCAAAACTATCTGTAAAGCCCTATGGAATCGTCTTCCTGTGTAGTGATACTCTGCTCTAAGTGCTCCTGCCACACTTGAAAGACTCTGGTGTAACAACTTGCAGGTCTGCAGTTTCAACATGGACCTCCAAGGTGCATACAGCGCAGACATCAAATGTTTCGAACTGACCCAAACTTCAGGTCAAGGAACATCAATCCAAGTTGGATCAGCAGCTACAACCCGGAGATCAAACAGCAGTATTCAGTGGAAGAGCCTGCGGAGCTCCAAGGCAGCAGTGTGACCAGAAGATGGTTTTGTTTGACGTTCACAGGGTTGTGTACCATGAATTCATCCCCAAGGGTCAGACTGTCAATGCTGACTTCTACTGTACAGTCCAGACGGATCTGTGGGAAAATACTCAGCCTGAATGGCCACGAATGTGGTGTGTCACTCTGCCAACTCACAGTGCACTCAAAGTGCACAAGTTTTTTTGGCCTCAGTAACAGAATCATCACTCTCCACCCGCTCTGCTCACCAGATTTGGTTCCCAGCAACGTCTTCGTCTTGGACAACAGGAAATTCAAGTTGTAGGGTCACTATTTTGACATGATCTAGGAGATTCAGCAAATATTAGAAATGGTGTTTGATCAGCTTCCTAAAAGAGACTTCCAGAAGGGGTTTTAAAATGTGGCTGGAGCACTGGGAGCAGTGAATCGCTGCACAAGTGGATTACTTTGAAAGGGATGGTGGTCAAGTTTAAAACATGTATGATTTTTGCTTATTATACACTACCATTCAACAGTTTAGGGTCACTGAGAAATGTCCTTATTTTTGAAAGTAAAGGCATGTGTTCAGACATACAGAATTAAAATCTTACAGAATGAATCTTGGTCATTTTTAAGGTGCAGGCATCTAAAAGTTCACAAATTAGCTCAAATATTCATTGCAGAGATCCATTTCAGTAACTCAAACAACAAAAACCACATGATAGAACTAGTCCTCATGCACACTTTATGTCTCACACAGAATATTCTTTGCTAGTTGTTCTATTTCTGTAACTTTCAACCTTATCAATCCTTCATAGAAATACAAACATTTGGATAGTTTTTAAGTGTAAGTGGAAATTTGCTACTTGGATTTTGAGTGTGCAGAGTTTAGCACATTGCCTGATATCATAAGAAGGAAGTGCCCACAGTGGAAAAACCATAGCATGTCCTCTGGGGACACACAAAATGCCAATGTAATCCAACAATTTGGATAGCTTTTGGGTGTAATTGGAGATGTTGGGGGGATTTTAGTGCCAGAGGAAAAGTCAGGAATCACTGAAAACATTCGGATTCATCCTCAGTGGACCATGGATCCATACTGCAGCATACCCCTAAAAGTAGCAGGTTAAAACAGCTGAAACTTGGAATTCCTGATGCTCTTTTTCCTGAGATTTGTTTCTTTTAGTGACATCTATGAAATGCAAAGAGCCGCATGCGTGCACCACGTCTGAACTTCTGACATAAAAGTGAAATATCGATGCGTCTTCTCGCTGTTTGATGCTTGAAGCTCTCGGCAGACCTGCGAAGGGAAACATCTGTCTGCAGCAGCACTTTCTGTTTGTGTACACAGCATTCGATGAATATGTGTGTAGTCCCAATTTGCCAGGAAGTCTGGCTGTGTGGGCAACACGCAGTGATGCATGCTGGGAGCCTGAGGCATGGAGATATTAATTAGCTCAGAGGAAACAATAGACGGCCGGCTAGCAGAGAGCAGAGCACAATAAAGGCTTTCAACCGCACTCATTTCCATTCAAACTTAATAAAATATCTCGGTTTTAAACGCCACCATTTTCCACCTATTGAGAGATACTCGGCCACCTGTCAGTTTTATAGAGGTGTAGAGTGACAAGCTTGTTTTACATTTATGAGGGAAGATGAAGCGGGAGAGGCGGCCCTGTAAAGAGATCTCTCAACAAATAAACCGGCTTATTTACAAAGTATTAAAAAGGCGAAACTGCCACGAAGCGGCTCCGAGTGCGAGTCTTCATTACAGGTTTCCAAATTGTTTTCCAACATATTGCTGGAGTGGGCGGCGCCGCTCGACATCAGGTTTCCCATCAGGCAATAAACGTTAATTGAAATTCTCTGCGAACATCGTGTTTTCATCGACTACGGTATTTAGATTGAGTTCTTGATCTTTATTTTGTAGCATTAATTTTTCATTTTTTGTTGTCGGGGATTTGGTTTTGAAATTAGGACGTTATTATGCTGAATTATTACTGAATCAGATTGCTTTTTAAATAAATCATATTCTCATGAAGAGAAAGAGGATTGAGGTCGGCTGGAACTCGGTCTCACTTATTTGTGACTGTAACAAACATGTTTATTGATCAATTTGTGTTAGTTGTAAAATGAAAAGAGACTCTGCCATGAGAGCTCTGTTCTTTTGAGTGGAGAAAAAATGATTCTTTGTTCCTCGTTTGAAAGAGCCACAACAATATTATAATAAAATCTAACATTCATGAGTTGATCTGAGGGTTGTAGCTTTATTCCACTTGAGATAATTACATTCTTTTAGAAATAAAAGTAGAATATCATGACAGAGTGGGCCACATGTGGGCCAGTAAAAGCTTTTCTTTTTTATTATGCTTTAAAATATTCAGATTTTTCATTAATTTATCACAGGCTTGTGTAAATCCCAGTAAACATGTATCCACATATACTTAATTGTTTGCATCTCAAGCAAGTCAAATGAGTCATTTTTTGCTAACATAAGCTGCTTTAACTCTTTTAAAACTATATCTGTTCTACAAAAACATGCTTTATCTTAAAAGAACATTTCTTATATAATACTAATAGAATAATCACAACGTATTGGACCTTGTCTCCTCAGTGTCTGCAAAACTGTCTTGGTTTTCTATTGAACGATGCTGAAAATTGCTGATCTTTTCCAATTACCTTCTTATATGACAAAAATTCCACTGATTATTGATTATGAAAGGTGTTTTTTCCAAACTAGATGGACTGTGCTGCCCTGTAACAGCAAAACATGGTGATTATGAAGGCAGTGAAGTTCAGAAAAAGAGTTTCAGGTTTTCAAGGAAACTGTAAAAACAGATCAAAAAGACTGAAGTTTGTTCATTTACCAGGCTGATTATTTCACCTATAAAATCAACACAATGCTTAAAAATTGAAGCCACTTCTCAGTGCTTTTGATACCAGTAAACTGTGTTTTCTTTCCTTTCTCATCCATATGAATTCAATCTAATTTTAGTTTTAATAATATTTATAATCTATAGCTGTGTGTTCTTGGCTAAATTTCCAACACAGAAGTCATTTCAGCACATATGCGATTTAAAGTGGCTTGGAGACCAAAACTACTGAATTCAAAAAGTAAAAATGCAGCTACTAGAGATGCTAAGCTAGCTAGCTTTGCCAAAATGTAGCTTCACCAGATTTATTTTGCTGTACTTGACTATGTAGAACAACAAACTGAATAAAGCAAACTGTTGGTTCATTAAAAAGAGTATTTCTTTTTTTTTTTTATTTCTGGTTAAAAACATGGGAGGTATTAATAACTAAACTTAGCTTTAGCTACAGTTACCCACTAGCAGCTAGCTTTCAGCCGATGTAGCAAAGCTTAGTATATATACACTATGTATATAGTACTTTGATTCTTTTTATTTTTTAAGAGTATTTTTATCTATTTTTATTCTTATTTGCACTGCTACTAATTGTTGTGTTCTTCCAGGCAAATTTCGTTGTACTTCTGCACAATGACAATAAAGTCTCTTTCTTTATCTTTATCTTATGAGGCTTGTGGCTTTTGTGCAGAACTGGGCAACTTTTGGGAAGTAAAATTATTTGTCTGCAGTTTGTGTAGACCTATTACATGCAAATGATTTGAATATCTAGAAATAAAAAACCCAGATTTTTACATTTATTTACACCCATTTTTTACCTAACTGACCTCAGATCAACACATGCAATGCCAACCCTGTCTCCAAAAACATGACGTTTCACTCGTTCATTTTTGATTTTCACTCACTGATTGGTTGGTTAGATTTAGAAAAACGTCGAGCTTCGGTTGCCTCATTCATCATGATACCTACTACTTAGAAGCTTGGCTAATTTTAGGCACATCAGCTGAGTGGTTAGGGTTAGCAAAACATTATGGTTTGGGTTCAAATATGACACTATTACAACATGACTTGAAGCTTCATTTTCTAGGTTACCATGGGGACAAATTGCACCTGATCTAATATATGATTGGTTATCTGAAAAGGACCAACACTAAAGGAATAAAATAAATGGTAAAGTTGACTGGAAATGTATTTCTGATGCTTTGCTAGCAGCATTTTCCCTGAAAACACAATCGATAATGCTATCTAGGTGTACAGGGACATAGTTTTTGGGAGACTGAGCTGCACACACACATACATAATTTACTGTAATTATACATTTTGTGGCTGTAATGTAGCAGCAGACAGACGTGGCCACCCTGGATTTAACCTCTAACTTTAACTGTGTAGTTCACTGTCCTTCTATAGTGCAGAAAGACACCGTTTCCTCAGCCAGACGCACTGTTTTAATTCCTAAAACCTCTTCGTTGTTGCACTAATACTTATTCACACTTTACGTCCCAGCAGAATAAAACATTAGCATGGAACACCGAGGCATCAACATAACATAAAACAGCACACCACCATTAGATATGCAGGCCGACCTGCGCTCCCAGCAGCAGCAGCGTAAATAAGAGCAAACCAAATGAGATTATATTTAAATTCTAATTGCACTGGGAGGAAAAGACTCCTAGTGAATGCAGTCACTGCAGCTAAAGGAACGTATAGAAGACCTTACAGCTGGAGGATCAATAGTAGTGATTAGGAGCACTTGTTATTTAAAATTAGAAACTATTGTTTCAGCCAACAAGATTTTCAGAGTTCTTTCCACCTATACTGGCTGTGAAGAAATCCCTTATGCAGTTGGAATCCACAATCTTTACACAAATTAAATGCACATATAAATGCATTTCACAGTAGCCCAAAAATACATCCAATTAAATCCTGACTCACCACACATGGTTTGTTAACCGCATTTAGCAAAGGTGAAATTTGGTAATAGCATTGAATTCCTGCTCTGGTTATTGATTAACCCCCCTAAAAACTCATCTGCGTGTATTAAAGTTACTAAATTAGACACACATTACATGAAAATAATATTTTTTTTGCCTTAGAATGGTTTAGATGTAGCTCTACATTCCACATTAAAATGTGTGGATCCATGATTTCTCTTCATCTCAAGCACACC
This sequence comes from Amphiprion ocellaris, assembly GCF_022539595.1. Classification (NCBI taxonomy): domain Eukaryota; kingdom Metazoa; phylum Chordata; class Actinopteri; family Pomacentridae; genus Amphiprion; species Amphiprion ocellaris. Next base: position 29,352,041 of record NC_072782.1, on the reverse strand, counting down.
AGCTCACCTCCAACTCTGCTCAAACACTGTAAAACTGCTTTCTACGACTTCACACAACATCAAGTTGTACTATTGGATCAAAATGTTGAAAGTTGGATGAAGGTTTAAGATAATCTAAGAAAAGTCTTTATGAATTTGTAGCATTGCAACAGCAAAGATTTAAAGAATGTAAAGAATGCAAGAAAGTACAAAAGTAAAAATAAACCAAAATACATACAAGTACTAGTTCTAAAAATGACATCAATGCACATATCAGTGGTATTGCTCTGATTTTTTTGATGAAAAGAAATACTGAATATAATAATATTGCACAGATTTAACCTTGCATACTCTAGTATACGTTTGGACACACCTTCTGTTTCAATGGTTTTTATAAACTAAACTTTTATAACTATAAAAGAATACATATGGAACTATATTGTAAACAAAAAAAATCTTAATCTTCAGTTTTAATCTACAATGTAGAAAATATTCCAAATAAATAAAATGCATTGAATGAGAAGGTGTCCAAACTTTGACTGTTAGTCTATGCAGAAATATAGATATTGATCTGGGTTTTTAAAGTACAAAATAATAATTATCCACAGTATTAATGTGTTGATATTGTACCAAACAGATTTATGACAGTTTTCGGTGTGTATTATTTTTTTTAATTTTTGAGATTATCATTGATACGCTCCAGTTTCAAGGTGGAAATACTCTTGTTTTGCTCATGATGTACCTTCTAGCATATAAAAAACACTCTATGGACACATTAACAAGGTAAAAAGCCCTGATTTTCATCAAATAAATGCTGTATGTTATTGATATTACTTTACACGGGACTGAAACCAAATGTTACCAAGCCCTTCCTTCCAGCAGAAATTAAAACTTAGCATACAGGAAGTGCGAAACACCATCAGAACTCTGTTGGGTTACGATAGTGCAACAATCCCATCTGCTGAACTGAAAGATTCCCACTGATCGTTAACCATTTTAGCTCAATATTTTAACATTTCTAAGTGTTTCTACAATACCAGGACGCTAAGTTTCTTAACACACTTGCTACCGTTGCCTTCTTCGCATTATCTTAGCTGACACCAGAACCATTTAACCTCCTTATCCAGTAAAGACACAACACTGAGGCATGTTACATACATTTACATCCCTTTTGTTGTTGCCTCCAGGATTTCTTGAGGTTTTAGCCTCAGCAAAGGAAGCCCACCTACACCAAAATGATAAGAATGGAGACTGATCATTATTTCTTATTAGCCAGTTTTGTTTAATGGGGGTTTGACATGAAAAACTGGGTCAGGAAATGTTCAAATCTCCCACAACACTTTAAACTACCCTGAAAACTATGAGTATCCCAAATGATAAACGCAATAAGGATCACAAGAACAAAGTCAAACTCAGAGCAAGGTGCAAATCTTAGATTTACTGCACTTTTAGCAAATATATGGCAAACTGAGGCTGGTTCATGAACACAAACAGTAATTTCAGGTTGAGAATCCACATCTATTATACCTTAATTGACACCCTCCCCGCTGAGGGTTTTATTTCAGGTTTACACCACCATTATTTGTTTTTTGGGGGAATATCCCACCATTTAACACCATTATTTCCTGAGCTTGTCGTTATATAAGCAGGATTTTATGGTTGGAAATAACACAATCAGACCTCAAACATAATTGTGACAAATCTCGGCCCACTTAGTAAATAAAAAACGGAGGGCTATAGGTCTCTAATGGCGTTAATGCTTTCAGTTTATGCAACTCTCTGTTGACATGTTGGATTATATGTTGCATTTGCATGGGTTGATTCTTCAAACATGGCACCATTTCCCTTTTTGTATGTACTTACTCAGCTGATATCTCAGGTAAAAATACAATTATTACCCATAATTCCGACTTCAAAGTCAATTTGAGAGATCTGTCCTGAATATTACACAACAGATTCATTAACTCAAGCATAATGGATGTTTTTGTTATCAAATAATCAGAGAAAGAGGAAAATTTCTGTCAAATAATGCAAGAGACTCACTGCCTTTGCTGTACATGGACTGATCAGGGTTTATATTTTTCTGTGTCCTTGCACAACATCAAGACAATTTTTAGCTTTGTTATATACACTACCTGGGGTTCCTCTACATTAGTTAATGTTGTTCAACATTAGTTAAAATTGCTCTTTATTATTTAAAGTTGCTCTACATTAGTTAAAGTTGCTCTAAAGGAGTTAAATTTGCTCTAAAATAGTTGAAGTTGATATTATTAGTTAAAGTTGCTCATTATTGAAGTTGCTCTATATTAGTTAAAGTCGCTCTAAATGAGTTAAAGTTGACCTACACTGTTGTTCAAAAGTTTGCTGTCACCAAGACAATTACACATTTTCCATTAAAACTCACACTTTTATCCATGTGCTAACATAACTGCACAAGGGTTTTCTAATCATCAATGAGCCTTTCAACATCATTAGTTGACACAATGTAGCATTAGAACACAGGAGTGATGGTTGATGGAAATGTTCCTCTGTACCTCTATGGAGATATTCCATTAAAAATCAGCTGTTTCCAGCTAGAATAGTCATTTACCACATTAACAATGTCTGCACTGGATTTATCATTAATTTAATGTTATCTTCACTGCTTATCTTTCAAAAATACGGATATTTCTAAGTGACTGCAAACTTTTGAATGGTCATGTAAATGATACAAAACCCCCACTCTTTTAAAGTGGAGTAGGCAGTATTTTTTGGTTTTGGACACCTTGATGTGTCTCTCAGTATATGCCATGTACAATATAAATTAATGTAAAAAAAAAAATCATGTAATCTGCTTCCACCAAAGTCGTTAAAACAGCTTTTCTTTCAAAAATAAGGACATTTCTAAGTGACCCCAAACTTTTGATTGGTAGCGTACATTCTGTACATAAATATGATTCTATATTTTTTACATATCTATAATCTCTGTGTGCTATGCTCTTGTATTTCATTTCTATGTACAGTATTCTGTATGTTTATTATGCTGCTGGGTTCTTGAATTTCCCTTGGGATCAATAAAGTACCTACCTACTGTTGCATGTAGTCGCTCTAAAAAGGCCAAAAATGTCCTGTTTAGCATTACTGATGGCTTTTTCTCCTAGTTTTTGACATGTTAACTTCCAGTTCACTACTACTGGGCTACAAAATTCTTCAGTAGGTGTTCTGTACTTTTTTATGCACCCATTTTCTTACCATATTAGTCATTTCAAATAACGAGACTCATGGAGGTCACGACACCTATTTTCTGTCTTTTTTTCCCCCCGGTTCTGTTTTACAATTTGACAACGGTTATATATCTTCCACGTTGTCTTAATCGCCATCATTGACACCTACAAGCAGTGAGGAGGTACTAAGAAAGGCGATTTACTGGGCCACTAAAAACCTCAAAAAAGTCGCAGCGGGATGCGGGCGGAAAAGCCGAGGCGACGCTCGGCGGTGACGAGGTGAGAGCCGTTCTCGTGAGGCGGCGTAATGAAGCTGCGACTTCCGCCCATTAAAAAGCAGAAAAGCTGGGGCTGGAACCGGCCGTCGTTAAGAGGCAGCTGCATCTGCCAGGGGTCAACGCCGACACGGAGCTGCTCTCTGATAGCGTGTCTCCAGCTAATTGTAAGAACACTCATTATGCCTGATAAAGAAGAACATAAATCACGAGCAGAGGCTTGACCCGCGGCTGGCCCCGGACGTTTGGCGGCTAGGAACTCTCGGGGGCTGACTCAGAACGGCTAAGATCTCATTACGTCTTTGTCTTGACAAAGAGCCAGCAGCATCTTTGATTCTGCTGCTGAGGCCTTCTTTCTAACACTCTGGCTCTGCTCCGTGTGGCCGGATAAAAGCAACCCGAGACTGAGCGGTGAGCGTGTGATCCTGGTGGCTGGCAGTGCTGCCTACCTCACTGAAGATATAAAGGATGTGTCTCCACAGAGGCTTGTAATGCAGAGCGGCGACCAGAGGTGGAAATGCCAACAGTTTCTGCTCTGAATTACATAAAACCAGACCGACTGATGTGGTTCTGTTCTGGTATGAAAGCAAAAAAAGATGAACCAAATGTCTGAGTGATGCTATGATTTCAGCCCTGATTTAAAAGCTGCTGCTAAATGTATCTGCTGACATCAGAAACCCAAAGAAAACTACCAGTATACAGGAAGTCATCGACTTTGCTTGGAATTCCGTTCCTACAGTGTGACGTTACACAATTTTCACCATAAGTCAGAACTTCTAAGTACCTATATCACCCACCTACGCTAACACAGAGGTAAAATAATAATCTAGGACATAAAAACACTGTACAGTAAAAATAAAAAATATTTCATTTCCATGGAGATTGCTTTCCTTTTCTTTGAAGTACTGCCATCAGAAGAGTCTGACTTCCGCTGGGGAGCCATAATGAAGGGCCACAAGTTAGCGAATGTAGCATAATCCAATATGGTGTACAACTGGTGAATGTAAACAAAGCCGTCTTCCTCGTATAGAGCTGCATGACGATGTATTCGTCAGCTCCACTCACAAAATTTGTTTTAATGTTGGAATGATGGAGCAAGACTTTGTTAATAAATTTATGGGAGATGGCGACATAACCGTGAATGTTGTAGGTCGAGGCCATCGGAAACCTGCTGTATACAGTTTACTGTACATATTCATGCAAGATTTGGTAACACATTAGAGCAGGGGTGTCAAATATATGGCCCTCGGGCAAAAACCGGTCCGCTAGAGGGTCCAACCCGGCCCACAGGATGACTTTGATAAGAGTAAAAATGACACAGAGAGCCCCCATAGCTGAACTGGTTGAGTGGACGATGCATAAACAGTGGCTGTAGTCTCCAACACCAAGGCCATGGGTTTGAGTCTGACCCCCAGATATTTGCTCCATGTCTATCCTCTGCTCTTCTCCCCACGTTTCCTGTCTCTCTCTCCACTGTCCTCTAAAATAAAGGCTGAAAAAGTCCCAAAAATATACCTTTAAATAAAAAATTATCAAGAAAACATCAACTGCAAATTGTAAATTTGTAAAACGAATTTCTAGACCTTGACAAGTTGTTTTGATCATAAAGTAAAATGCAATATTGTCCAGTTTCAGGTACCTGAGACTGAATATTTTGTGTGTTTCTAGATACTCTGTGATCTGTAAGTTGTAATGTGTAAATGACAAACTGAGGCATAATGTTGTTGAAATTGCACTCATTTTTCTTAAGAAATTTCATGTCGTTCATAATGTTCTGTAAGAAGATAGTTCATTAAATGTCAACATTTTCAGAATGTACTTTTTTACACTATAACAAAGGAAAAAAGTTGGAGTTGTCATAATTTATAGGTTGTTATGCTGTGATTTTACTGGTCCAGCCCACCTGAGCTCAAACTGGGCTGAATGTGGACCCTGAACTAGAATGAGTTTGACACGTCTGCATTAGAAGAAGCAGTCAGAAGTTAAACTTAAAGCTGAGATAATCAGATATTTTTGGCATTACTGGGCAAAGAAGTCCATGCTAACCTGTCCTTTCTGAGAGAAAACAACTCCTGCACCTCCTATTGGCTTTTTTTTCATTCTTTAAAAAAATCTCACCTGTGCTTGGAGACTTTAACCAATCACAGATCTTTTCAGAGTGAAGGCGTCGCTCCTATTGGCTGTTCTGATGCAGGTACGTCTGCTTCAGACAGTGGAAGCAGCTGAAGAGATTTCAACATCAACAGAAAATCCTGCAGCTGCACTGAAAAGCAACCCCAAAAAACAGAAAGACAGACTTAGTAAAAACAGGTGTAAACATGTCAATATTGGCAAAGAGGTTCAGAGACTGCATGGACGTTGTTTGTCTGCTGTTCCAGTACAAGCCTGTGATGTGTGTTTCTGCTATGCAACACACAGTTAGCTTAGGATTCAGGGTTAATTAGGGTCATTGGTGTAACCTCTGCTGGGACTTTTGTTTGTTTTGTTGCTACACTTGGCCAGAAAACCCAGGAAGGATGTCTAAATGGTGGCCAGGTAACTACAATAATGGGGCAGCTTGACTATAAACCAAAACACTCGTCATTTGATAAAACTTACCTGCAATAGTTAGCAGTGCTGCATTGTTCCACCTTCTCAACAGACCAATCCCATGTTTCCCTCCCAGTTCACTCATGTATATGTAGGTTAGGGTTCCTGTCTTTCCAGTTCAAACTGCCCAATCAGGACTCATCTATTATCTAATCACATTTGAGCACCAACCCACTCTGCTGACCAATGGAAGAGCAGCTCTTTAGGTGTGGCTCCATCTTTAAACTCCAGGACAGGATGGCCTCTATAAGGAAGGAGCTCTGACTGAAGGTTTTCAAAATTAGATGTCTTTTTTAGCAGAATGTGCTTAATGTACTGTTTTTGAGCCATGCTGCATTCATTTTAATGATCCAATATATATATATTTTGTCCTTTCAGTCTAAAGTTGTCCAAAATGATTTGAAACATCCAAAAATCACTTGAAATTTTTCAGAGTAGCAAAAAAAAAGTCCAAACTGGCTGAAGAATTGTCTAAAATATTTTGAAAACTTTCCTAAATTACTGCAAGTTAATTTAAAATTTGCTCAATTTTGTTTTAAATTGCCATATTTTTGTTCATTTTGGACAATTTTTTTGACTCTGCTCATCATCTGTAGAAAGATGTTTCACCATGCTGAATGTATCTTCCAACAGCTCCTCTGTTCACTGTTTTTGAGCCATGCTGCATTTATTTTATTGATCCAGTTTGTTTTATTTTGCCATCAATAGCTTTGATTTGTATAAACACTGCCTGCAGTTCAACCGAAAAGACACTGAACTTTTGTCACGTGACTGTGGCTTGCATTTAGTTAGTTGAATTTTTGGATTTTTTTTAACAGAATCTGGTGCAAGCAGCATATTTTTAGTGATTTTCATAAAGGAGACGTGTAGAATAAGGAGATTTTGTTGAAATATCTCCATTTTAAGCTCAGATTTGGTTCATTTTTCTAAAAGAACAGTGTGTCACAGATGATTAGCTGAGGGAATGTTGGTAAGTCTAAAATCCCACGATTTGTGACTCCAATAAATTATGCAATTTTGGCATTTGTAAAAGAAAATATGCCTTTCAAATCCGCTGGTTGGTCTTTTATTTACACAAACTATTGTAAAAGCGACCCACATCTGGGTTTTCAAACTTCTGCTTTGGAATCCAAGGTGAAATTGACAAGTATTATGATCCTCGTCTGAGCGCCGCTTCCTGTTCGTGAACAAACCCGGGCTGCTAAACAGACGGCGGTGATTGACCGCTGAGAAACCACAGTTTTCTGCGGATCACGACTGAAAATGTGATTTTTGGAAGCAGCGCTTCCACGGACGCCGGTCGAGTCTTTCCCAACATTTCACCTTCCACTGACTTCACAGATCATTGGATCGTCTCCTGTGAGCACGAAAACACAGAGAATTGGGATGAAAAAAAGTCAAAATTGATGACTTCACCCTTTCATTAAGTGTAAACCGTAACCTTCAACACGTTTTTGTGTTTGCCGACCTTGACATGCAGCAGCAGCAGCACTGAGACATGAGCAGCAGCACATGTTGGACTCAGGAAATCCAACCGGCTCAGCGATTTTTTTCTCAGTAATCCACTGTTTCCTGCAGCTAAAGCAAGATGTTCAGTCTGGCTGTTGTCTCAGAGCGCAAATTTTAAAATAAAATAACAGAAAAACTCTCTTACACTGAATTTTTAAAATCTTTCACTTTTTGACCTTTATTTCCATTCACTGTCCTCATTTTTTTCTTTCTCTGCTGTCTTTCATTCTTTTTCTTAAATTTCTTGACTTTCATTGATTCTTCCTTTGCTGCTTTTCCTCTTTTTTTTTTATACTTTTCCCTCCTACCTTGCTGGCTTTCCATCTTTTCATCCTGTCATCTTTCTATTTCTATCCATCTGTCCTTTTTCTTTCCATCTATTGCTTTTTCACCTGGCCTGAAAGAAGACAAGCCAGTCTGGAGTTTAATGGCATAAATAAAGCTTGTATCACTTATTAAAACAAATATGAGCATAAATTCGACCTTCCTTCTTTCCTTCCCTATTGTTTGCCTGTTTCCTGCATCGTCTCCTGCATTGCTTCCTTTTCTTCTACACCTGATTTTAAATAACCGTTAAAGTGCACCTGTTACTGTACATGTTAATGTGAATAATTTAAGACAATTAAATGATCAATTCATCAAAAGTTGCTATTTTTGAAACATGAAGATAAGTGCATGCATAAACTACTGTTCAAAAGTTTGGGGACAATTTCATGTTTTCCATGAAAACTCACACTTTTATCCATGTGCTGACATAACTGCACAAGGGTTTTCTAATCATCCATTAGCCTTTCAACACCATTAGCTAACACAATGTAGCATTAGAACACAGGAGTGATGGTTGCTGGAAATGTTCCTCTGTACCTCTATGGAGATATTCCATTAAAAATCAGCTGTTTCCAGCTAGAATAATCATTTACCACATTAACAATGTCTAGACTGGATTTATCATTCATTTAATGCTATCTTCATTGAAAAACACTGCTTTTCTTTCAAAAATCAGGACATTTCTAAGTGACCCCAAACATTTCAATGGTAGTGTATATGTGTGTGCATATGCCAGTGGTTCCTTTGTGGTACACACCATGCCAATAGGAGGTTCAGGGTCTTCTATGGTATTCCAGCATTCGTTTTCCAGATTTCTGTCTACTGCAGCTTTTGCTTAAAAATGGAAACATTTTAATCAAATTTGACTTACTGTGGTGGGATTTCTTACTTTGAGGTGTTGATAGTTTAACGTGAAATCTTCCTCCAGTAAAGCTGATGTTGAGCTTAGCTGAAGCAGAGTTTCTGTTAAAGGAAGTGTTTAACCTTTGACTCTGGCTACAAGCCTCCAAGCTGCCAGAGGGCTGACAGCACACGGCAGGTTTCCAGCTTCCCTCCCAGCTCACCTCGACTCTCCCTCCTCCAGAGGAACCTTTCTGAACGTTACTGCAGCTCTTTGACGTCCGATGTTCTGCCAGCACATGGCTAATCTTCTGGCCAGCACAAATATTCAGCGTCACTCTCCTGTGAGTTTGGATTACTGACCAGGGGTTTGACAGCAGGCGGGAAGGTTTTGCCACTGAAGACACTCAAACGGACATTTTCATTTGACGTGTTCGTGTCCTCGGAGAGAACGATTAAGAGTAAACACCGACTGTAAACATTTCCAGAACATTCCAGAAGTGTGAGAGTCGTAAAAACATCTGCACACCTCTTCAGATTCAACTTTTGACCACCAGCCCAAGCCAAATTTATTCCTGCTCTCATTGAAGAATGTGGATTCAAGAATAATCAATCAACCTTTCAAAGTTGGCCTGACAACCTCACCCAATCTCAGAGGTTTGAGACACTTAAAGAAAGACTTCACTGTTTGCCAAACTGCAGAACATGGACACTGAAGAGTCCAACTTGTTGAAACCATCACACTTTATCACTCATTTTAACTATGTTTACTCTGAGCTACAGTCAGTCTTTGTAATCCAAAAACTTGGACAATGTTTGCTAACGTGTAGAACTATGCGCTATAACCTCTTTCGACCCAAAATTTTGACATTTTTACGCAAACAGGATTTAACACACACTTCATTTGTCTATTCTATTAGCTAACAAGTGTTCTTTGTGTAGCCAAATCCAAATAAATCTCATTCTTTAGTGTCATAGATCCTAATTGTTGGGCCAAAAACCACTAAAAACCCAACAATGAGCCAATGAGTTGTTGAACTTGACCAACATGGGTGTTTTTTTTAAACAGAGCTAGCAGAGCTGTAATTTTTGATTTTAGTGGTACATTACTTGCTGTTTTTGTTACCGTTAATTATAATACATTTAATTAAATACAGACGTTAAGACACCTAGCTAAAGTGCAAACATAATTCTTAAAACTGTGGACTGTGAAGAATCAAAGCAAAATTAGACACATGATTAGTTCAAGGTCCCTCTGAAAGTTGAAAATCTGATGGTTGTTGCAGTTTTTCTCTGTAATAAATACTGTAAAATAGGTGCTTTTTAAAAGATAACAGCCTTTTTAAACCCAGTGGCTGGTTTTGGCGCTCAGAGGGTTAATATATTGATGTAAAGTTTTGATTTAATTTTTGTTTTGTCTTATCCGGGGATCATTTGTTATCCCTCGGATTCAGTGCGTCTCAATGACGTGGAGGTAGAAAATTAATAATCTGCCTGTCATGACATTTTATTAGAGAAAGTTAATTAGAAAACAAACCCCAGGGACCGAGTGGAAGGGCTTCAGATATTATCACCTCCGAGTCGTACACAAACACCTTAAACACCCCTCCGGAATAAGAATAAAAACCCCAGCGAAGCCGGAGCAGACAGACAGACTGAACACACTCAGCTGGTGTTTGGACTCCAACATTCCAGGCCTTTGTGAGCCTCAGTTTGAGCCTCCTCCTCCCCGTCTATTTGACATTCCTTCCTTTTATGCGCCTTTTCTTTGTTAATTAGCCTGAATGTTTTTATTGCCGGGCTAATTAGCATAGCTTTACAGTGAGGCGACACCTGGTTCTGTTTCCCATGCTGCAGTTCACATGGTTTGATGGATGAGTAAGTGTGGTTCATTTGTCATTTGTGCCATTAATGGGCTCCACTCCCGGGACTCACACGGCTGATTATCACCGATGACGAATGAAACATTTTCTGAACTTCACTTCGGACATGTGGCTGCTTGTTCTCCCCTTTGACTGTAATTCATGCTTGTATTTAAGTTATATTTATTGTTTCTCTGTGGACGTACAGTTAGCTTTGCACATTCTTTTGACCTGTAGTCATTAAATATTTAGGCATTATAATGACATTTGCTTTAAAACGCTGTCACAATTTTGATTCATTTAATCCTGTGAAACTCAGAAACTCAGCTGCAGGTTTGAAAGTCATGTTATCTTTCAAAAATTTGCCAAAACTGCACCATTTTCCTGACCAAGAAACTTTCCACTGGTTCTTCAACTACTCGTGTTTCTTGTACAGGAAAATAAACCCAAATTTAAACTTAAAATCATCAATTTATTCTACATGTTTCATTAAAAAAATGTAACAAAAATTTGCACCAAATCTGGTAAAAACACAAAGTTTTGAGCTCCTCAGCACAACTAAGAACCCTAAAGTGACGGTTGCGACAAAAAGTCTTTTGACCTGTAGTCATTAAATATCTAGGAATTTTAATGGCTTTTGCTTTGAAACCCTGCTGCCCTTTTGACTTATTTAACTCTGTGAAACTTTACTATATTGCTGTGAATAATGAACCTATGGTGAATAAAATGTAACAGGAGCAAAAAATACCCAGAAACTGCTTGGGTCTCAGAAGTTTGATGTCTTTAAATTAGGACAAAGGTTCTCTTTAAAGTACCCTTGATTCAATCTAGAGCTATATTACAGCTAAACTGAAAATGTGACCTTACGGTTGTTGGAAGATACATTCAACATGGTAAAACATTTTTCAGTTAAGTGCAGAAAAGCATAAAAATGTTTAAGGAAGTTGTAAAAACGTAAGTAGGTCTAGTCAAATTGCTTATCTATCCATCTATAAAACTGAAACTTCGACCTGATTTCACCTCATTTTTTAAAGAGAACATGACTTTTAAACTCACAGGTGAGTTTATGGGGTATAGAAAGTTATATAAATCAAAATTTTCAACACTATTTTCAAGCAAAAGTCTTTAAAATACCTGAATATTTTCTAATGAATGAGTTGCCTATCTGTACCAAACTGAAAGTTTTACCAGATTTGACCAGGAGTTTAAAGGATTCATCATCTTGAAACCCTGAATGTCTGTGTTTTTTACAATATTTGGGTGATTCTTACTAAATCAATACCAGTGACCTGCTGGTGCTGTTTGATTTAAAGTTGCAGCATAACCTTCATTCTTTGGGGGGAGTTTCGATCATGTCGATTCAAAACTTTTTATCAATTAATCCACAGGCTGCTGTGATATTCAGACCAAGATGGTGGATCCACCTACCGAGAACCACGAAGCTAGCATGGTTTAGAAATCCTCCAGACACCAAGACATCTTATATCAAAACTTGGTCTTTAAATATGTTGATTTAATCCATGACGTTTACTTTATTTCCTCACGTTGACTTCACTAAAATGTTCTGTGTTTACAGTATATGAGATTGTTTACATGGACACTAGAATACTGGAATACTCTGGTCTTGTGTTGCTTATGTAAACCTCTTCAGACCCTCTAAAGGTTTAAACTGGTCTGAAGAAACTTGAAGAACTCGGAGAGGAACTGGGCAACTGTGTTGTAAACATCTCATCCAAGTTTCTGAACGTTCTCTTCTGATATTAGGAGAAATAATCACACAGCTGTAAGCAGACGACGCCTGAATAATGACCATGTAGGGATATGAATAACCAGGATAAAACAGAGTAAAACAGGGATACTAATGGGTATTTAAATGCACTCCATGTTGTAGACACAGTTTAGCTCCTGCAGGAAACGCACTCGGTGTCAATGTAGTAGTTAGTGAAAGAAAACTCTTTCCTAAGCAGTAAATTCTGAAAAAGTTTCCTACAACTATCGGAAATATTGGGCATAAAATGGATCCTATATAACAGATGCTGTTTAAATTCAGAGCAGCTGCTGTCTAAACTTTTTTAGTTGACTTACTCCTGCAGGTCACGAGGTGCATCTTCGGTTTTATTTCACCCAACAGAAGTTCCGACTGCGCTGCTGCGGTCGTACAGAACATCCCATCATAAACCGACGGTGCATTCTTGGTGGCGGTATGCAGGAAGCTTCCCTGCAACAAAACCTGAAACAGAACAAACCAGCTGCAACAATGTTGAGCAGTAAAACGGATTGTAAAACGTAGAAACAGGAAGAACTTCTGGATTCCTGCATATCTGCGTGTTCTACGAGCGTTTACGAGGGCAGGGTAAAGGCTGGAATACGCCGACGTGTTCTGGATGGATGTTTTTCTCACAGTGTTACTGAGCAGCTTGTAAAGGCCAAACGCATGTGCAGGTGAACGACCAGGAATCAGGATGACTGATCACACAAAAACCAACCAACCACCGCTGTGTTTATGAGAAAACAGTAAAGAGTTCCACCAATAAGAAATACTGTGTTGTTGTTTTTGTTGTTTTTAGATATGAGAATAGGAGCGAAAAATTAGTACAAATGGAGCAGTGGTTTGCAAACATTTTGACCTGGTAGTTTTTGAAATGAGGCACTATGGCAGTTTCTACTTTATACATTCAACTATATTAGCTCTGAAAAGGTACCAAAGACTGGAAAACACAATCCCTTTGTAGACTGTTTGATTTAGATAGGCTGGAAGTCATAAAATTAGAGAGAATTTTAGAATTACAAAAAATCTTTAACAAAAAAAAAAAAGACAGAAATCAGAAACCTCTCAGATTTCAATCCCGTCTAACAAAATGCTTTTTAAGGAGTGAGATTTTACAGTGAAACCAGGTTATTTCATTGATGTTACAGCAGATTCAGTAGTTGGCACAACAGGAACTTGTGGAAATCTTACACATTCAGTACAACTCTAATGAAAACTCTAACTTGCACATTTTTGCAGCTGACTAATACCAACTTAGAAGAAGTTATTCTAAACTATTAACTGTCACCATCTAGTTTACTTGGAGCCATAGATGGTATATAAAAGACAATGTGATGCCATAAATTGGTTTGTAAACTACTGTCCTAAAGACTTGAGTTTAGCATTTAGTTCTTGCCATTTTTGTGCCCTGAAGCCAGACATGAGAAGTGAGAAATTCTGACTAAGAACTGGCAGTACAGTAGTGACCTGCCAACACGCAAACAGAACATAAGCAACTTTATTGCTATTTTGCTCAAAATGAGACCGTAATTTACTAAATAAACACCTTACTATATTCAAAATGTCTTTAAACTGCTCATTGAGACCATAAACTTTTCAGAAAAATGTCTACTGAGGAAATAAACCAAGTAAGGTGTCACATTATTTTCTTATAGACTTCTATATAATCAGACTCTTAGAGTAGTCGCCCCCTGCTGGCTGATAGTAAGAATGCAATTCAAAGCACTTCTTTATACCAGGAGTCAACATCCATCTTTTGGATACAATCTGTGGTTGGAACATAAACTAGTCAACAACAAAAAAATGATACAGCAGTTAATGTTAGCATGTTTCCAGCTGACTAACATGTCAGCGACCATGCTAGCTCATTACAGTACTTTACCAATTAGCCTGAGTTCTGGTGGTTGAATTTCTGACTCATTCTAACAAACCTGTCATAAGGTTTCCACAAAATTAAACAAAAGTTCACCACAAATCTAATTTGCACATGAAACTTTGGGTTTCGCTACAGTTGTCTGCTAGACATCTAAAAGTTCACATCACTGCTGTATCTGACTTCTGAGCTAAATGGGATGCAGAATAACATTGTTTGCCATTTTCTGGTCTTTAGATGGGATAAAATTAGTTCTTTACTTATAAGGTGAAATGTAGAATGAAATACAGGACATTTTCTAGTAACATGCAACACGGGCATACATTTTCTGAATGTGCTATTTATTCCTCTTTGTGTCAATCATAAGATTTTTGAACAACTTTAACAATCAGAATTTGCTTGTCTGTTCATGTTTATAAATCGTGAATTTTTTTTATGAACCTCAGTGCACAATTTAAAAAAAAAAAAAAGGATTTATGATCTAAATGTAAAAGAACGTTTCCTCCTGCTTCTGACTTCATTTAACCTGTTAGTCTTCATCTTAACTTCATCAGACATTGTATTTTAATGATTTACAGGGCAAAGCTGCAATCGGTCACCATGACTGCAGCTGTTTGCCTGCAGGTGTGGCCTCTGTAAGGAGCTGTGTGTTTCCTGCTGGTGGTTTAGAAAGTCTTTGACCACACATTTACCATTTGACAAGGCCTTTTATACTCTCATAAACAAGGCCAAATTGTGAGCAAAATGTAGAAAAACCTTTCTTTTCTTCTTTGGTAAGCTGTGGTGGAGGTTTGAATGCGTTTCTTGGTGTTTTGTCAGCAGCAGGATGTCAAAAACTGCTGAGAATCAACCCAAAAAACACTGTAAAACTGAAGAAAAATCATTTTATCACGCTGAACCCCAGCGCTTCTCTTCATGTTGACTTTTTCCTCCAGAACCAGGAGGAACCGGTGGAGTTGTTTAAGACGTCGGAAGTGTTTTGTCTTTTTTTTATTATAGGGAAAATAAACTGAGTAAAAATCCAAACAAACATTAGTCCTAATGAGACGTAAAGCAGTTAGAGGCAGAACAAACACGACGGCTGAAAACAGAGCCAGGGTTGCGGTGATGTAATTGCTGGTTTAAAAGCAGCAGCAGGATCGGACGGCTGAGCTTTTAAATACACTCCTGCACCGCTTCTGTTGATCAGCTGATCGAGCTTCCTGCTCTTCTATTAAATCCACATTAAGTTTGACCCCCTTAATTATCAACCCCTGGATTCCCACAGATCAGACCAATGCAGCTACTGACCACAATCTGGAAAAAAAAAGCTTTCCCACCATGTTATATGTACAAACTCATTCAGTAAAAGACAGAATCAGGCAGATTTATGCACTAGAATTAAGAAAAATGACACTTTCTGAAGCCGGATTTGACTGATTTCCGGGTACACTTGGACAGGTGGATGGTGGACGCTGTGATTGGCTGCAGTCAGAGGTGATGTCATCATCCTCTGCTGTAAATACGAAGCTCCAGCAGCATGTTAGCTTAGCTTAGCATGAAGAGCTGCTAACCGAGGCTAACAGTCCAAAGGGAAAACAATCCTTGGGGAACCCAGCAAGGTTTGGACAACTTTTTGGTGATTTTTTCATTATTTTGGACATTTTTACTCTGCCAAGGAACACGGCAGAGTTATGTGACAATCAGTGTGCGTTGTTTGTCCGTCTGTTATTCCATCTGTGCACAACATTACACAAAAACGGACAACCAGATTTGGATGAAAATTTCAGGGAAGGTCAGAAATGACACAAGGATCACCTCATTAGATTTTGGCAGTGATGCAGCTTATAGTCTGGATCCACGGATTTGTTAAGGATTTCTGTATCATTGCAAGAAAACGGCATGGTGTCACTGTAACTATGACAACAAGTGAACACTACATCAGCTGCATGCTGGAGATCACATGATTGTGATCCGACTACAGATCAGCCGCTGAGGACTTATCAGGACTTATCCATCAGAAATGATACAAGGAACAACTGATTAAATTGTGGGGGTGTTTCTGAGTCCCATCAGTTCCTGTCGCCCACTACATATTTAGGTGATGCAATGCGGTACTCATACATAACGTACACGTACATAACACCCGCCTGTGCTCAGTGCAAGGTCATTTTGTTTGCGGATGCATCGATATTAAATGGCCATATTGTATGGTGCCGTGACTGATTATCAGTAACTAATAATAAAAAAAAAATGCTGCATTTCCGACAATGCCATATGGGGGAATGAGCAGCCTTGGCGGAGTACGGTGCTCTCTGAGTGCTTTTCTTGTTTATTAATGTAGGACAAGTTTCACATCATCCTGGATGAATTTCTCTTATTTTGAACAAAATTTCACTCATTTTCAACAATCCTGGACACACTTTTATTAATTCTGCACATGTTGTGAGTCATTTTTGACACACGTTCAGTGATTGTGGACAAATGAATGAAATTTTGTACAAATTCTGGGTCATTTTCAACAAGTTTTGACTAATTTTGGTCAAACCCTCCAGAGTTAGTTATTGTCTCTCCAATCTTCTGGAATTTTTTTTTTTTTTTTAAAGAAAATACTGTAAACAACTACATTTGTCTTTAATTTGCATTCCAACTTCCACAGATATCAACAAAAACCAATGTGAACCTGTAAAATCCAGCTCCGAAATGAGCCACAGCAGCCCAGTTTCTCTTCAGCGCTTCGGTCCTTCAGCATCCCTGACATTTGCAGACCCCTCGCCAGCAGCCATTAAATATTTAAACAGTCTACAACAGTTTATATCCAGGCTGTATTTCTAAAAGGTTGATACTTCAGCCCATCGTCAAACCCCACTGTCACCGCTCCCCATTAACAATAACATCAGCTGTAACTCAATATTCATCCCTGAAGAATTGGAGCCTGGAAATCTCAACACAAGTATGTTTGTACATTCCCTCTGAAGAGGAAGCGTGGGACCTGATGTTCCTACAGCCTGGAATGCACCTGAAGAAAACACCAGTTTCTCAGAATTACATCTTCTAAATGAGAAAACACTCAACAAATGTCCGTAGCAAGAAGTTCAGGACGTACCCGCTCTGCAAATCCTGTGAGGACGCCTCATTCTTAAGAAGCTTTGTACAAAAACACAACATATAAGGCAATTGGCAGCTTGTGATGTTTATATGTAGGATGATTTGCCCTGAAGGTAAAGCTGCTTATTTACGTCACTGGTTGCTGATGTAAGTCCTCAAATGTCAAAACCTTCATGAGAATGACTGAAATTGAAGACTGAAGATTGGAACATTGAATTGTCATCTGCTGACCTTTAACACCAACAGACTGGAACAGACCCAAGATCATAATAATACAGTCATCAAACCCATGAATACATTAAGTTGACTATAAAGATGGTATACACTCATTCAAGGCAAATACTCACATGATGCATTAGTCACAAGTTTTTTAGCTGTTAGATTGGCTTTATTAATGTTCCTCTGCAAGGTTTAGAGACTTTACGTTGGGCTAAAGCTAACTTTTTTGGTGCTGTTGAGGTTTTCCAAATTCAAAACCTCCATGGATTGAAAATTTCTTGTTAAAACCAGGTTTGGTTGCAGTTGGAGGTGTTTTGTCAAAGGTATTACAGATGTTTCTTCAATAATGCTGGTCTATTATGGGGATAATGGTGATACTTTTGGAGGATTTTCATTCCAATTCCACAAGTGACCATTAGGAAAAAACAGAGGGTGGCACATCTCTTAATACAGCAATGGGTTCGGTGCCATGACTTTCTATACTGAGCTGCTTTCCAAACATGAAGTAATCTTTCAGAACTACAGACATGTAAATGATTACATCCAGCAGATCAGTGCATGCTTTTGCCCATTTAGCCCAAATTAAAAGAATGAAGGAGGTCATCAGTTTAGGGAAGTTTGACCAAACCTGCTGCTGTTGGAGATGTGTTGGTATCAAGTTTTTATACCATTTTTATTGTCAGATAAACTACATTATTACAATATCCATCAAACATTACATCATTAAATGCTTCTGTTAGAGCTGAAATACAGTAAAACTACTTCAGATCATGACTGCCTTGAATGTTTATCAAACCTGATACTAACAGTATGAAGTATTTTTTTAACATCTTCAGTTAAATTCATTATTAAATAAAAATATAGATGGTGTTTGTTAAATTGTAGATAACTAGTAAAATCACAGAAAAGGCTATTAATTAATTCATTTGTAACTTATCTGTTAACTTTAAAACTGCAAAAACCGTAAATCTGTATTTTATGAATAGTAATTTGTTCTTTTATATTTGAGTGTAAGTTTACACAATTGCTTATTGTATTTAAATCAGCAAAAATATTATTATTTTACATATATTTCACATTATTTCAAAGAAAAATCTGAATATTATGGATTGAAAAATGTAAAATCTAAGCCATTATTTTTGGAGTTTTGTTAAATTATAAATAATGTAAAGGGTAAAGGTAAAATCACAGAAAAAAATGTGTTACCTGTAAGAAAAAAATTTGACCAAAACTGTAAATAATGTACCATCAAAAATCTGTATTTTTACAAATTCATTCCTTCACAACATTTAACCATAAAATTACTTTTTAAAACCATATTTAAAAGCATATCTATTTACAGATTTTTGCTTTTATTTGAAAGAAAAAATATATACACTCAAAATTAAAACATTTTAAGCATTTTTTCCATTGTTATTTTACAGATTTTCCCAGTTTTGCTAGATTGCAGATAATAAAATAAAATAAAATAAATACAAGTATTAATTTACATATAAAGCATAAAGAAACTGCTAAAAAGTAAGGTCTATATAAAAATCTTTATTTTTATTAATGGTAAATTGTTCTTTTACAACATAGGACTATAAAATTACAGCATTTTACTTTCTTCAAATTCAAGAAAAAAAGTATTTATTCTATAGATATTTGCTGTTATCTGAATGAAAAATTAAATATACTAAGAAATGACAAATGGTAAAGAATTTTAAATTGTTATTTTACAGATTTGAGCTGTTTTGGTCGATTACAGATAATTAATTAAAACACAAGTATTAATTTACAAGTTAACCGTTAAAAAACGAGGCCGAATCAGCTGGTGGCTGATCAGCAATATAATGCTCATAGTGATTGCCCATTAGCTCAGCAGGCATAACTACTGGTCGCTTCTAAAAATGTCTGTAACTCTTAAAATATTTTGTACTAATGATATTTTTTGTCTCTTTATGGTACAGCCAGGTCTTTAAACTAACTGCAGACAGAATCAGCTTAATTAAGCAGCAGAGCTTTAATGGATTCCCAAGGTGTCCTCCCATAAATAACGGACTGGTCTCCATTTAGCTTAGTGACGCTTTTTGCCTCTGCCTGCAGTTGATCTTTTCATAAATCAGCTCTTGTTGTGTGTTTTTCAGGGTCTTGATCACTGCTTTCCTGAGAACTCCATTTCACCAACACAGAAAAGTCCTAATGTGTTTGTACAAGCAAAGTTGTTGGAACGCCACCAAGTTATTATTTGGTCTTTGAGTTCCAAACCTCGACAACGCCACCCGAACCATGTTCCTAACAGCTCATTTAGTGAATACAATCTCCCACATTTCAGCTAAAGACAGCAGAAATCCATTCTTTTTCTTATTGAAGTGCATAAACAGCTTCCACCCTGCCGCTCCAGATTCGATTCCCACAAGTTCTGCGACTGTTCCAGTTACTTTGCACCACTTTGTACCAATTATACCCGGGCAGGGGTCGCCTCTGCCGGCTGATTGTGTGTTTGTGTTTGTGTGTGTGTGTTTGTGTGTGTGTTGTGGAGCTGCCCTGTCTGTGAGCCGGCTCTGGGGATCCCTGCAGTCACATTGTTGGGAGGCGTGTAACTACAAACTGTGCTTTTTATGAGGACCAGCTTAAGTTTTAGACCATCGATTTTAGAATACTTTGGCTGATTTTTGAGGTTAGGGGATGCATTCTGTCAACGCGTGTCCTCACTAAGATATCCATGCAAACGTGTGTGTTCCTGTGCATGTATGAGTGTGTGTTGCGGAGCACCAGGTGGCCTCCTGAGGCCTCCAGCTGGAAGAACACCTGCCTGTTCACCGCCTGCAGCCTCCATGGTCCCATGTGTTTCAGCACCATGTTGTTGTTGTGTAACAGTTACAGTAACACACTGCTGAAGGCTGCGTTCAGAAAACCCACTGTACACTACTTCAACCCTGCTAGTACTACTACTGGTACTATTTCTACTGCTGGTCTCAGTTCAACTACAGAATAATACTCATTTTATCACTGACCTGCAGCCATGCATGTAGTTTTCTTGTGTCTTAGGCCAAGTTCTTGAGATTTCTGTCACCACCCAATGTAGGAACAGTTCTGTTAACATCAGCATTAAAAAAAAAAACAACAACCTTATATGGGATTTTGTTTATCTGTAATTTAAGTTAAGATAATTAAAGATAAGACAAGACAGCATAAGATGATGGAATCATACTGGAATCACCTCAAATCGAGTCATTCATAGGGCGCATTTAAATAAACAGGTGTTGACCAGACATTTAAACTACTATTAATTCAGTAAAGCAAAAATAAACAGGTAAATAGTTTTCTTAGTGTAGCTGAGATGACATGAGATGAGACAGAACTGTGTTAATCCCGAAGGAAATTCTTCTGCTAGATATTGCTCATATAACAAAATAAATGATTATGGGAATAGAATCTAAAATGTAAAAGCAGAATTACTTAAGTTCATTATCCCACATAAATAAAGCTGAAAAAACAGCAAAACATCTTCTGCTACAAGGTGATTAGACAAGCTAATAATCTAATAATAAAGCTAAGCTTTCGTTAAAAAAAAAACAAAAAAAAAACAGGTTATAGTTTCTTGTAGTAAAGGAGATTTTTAACTTGGTATTGTACATATAGTGGAAAGAGAGGAAAAAGTTCCATCTGAAGTGGAAATGGCAGGTTTATACTCACAGTCTACATCTGCTAAATAAGAATAATTTAATTTGACTCCATCTGATAAAAATATCCTTCATAATCCTGCACTGTTTAAACCACTTCACCCTTATATACTGTTCAGATTTATTCTTTCACCATACTAGAATTAACTCTGATCTATTTAGAACGTCTAAACAGCCCATGTCACATTCATTAATGTATGATTAATCCTTAATAAATGTTTCAGAGAACAGGCAGAGTGTATTTTATAAGCTTTGTAACGCTTGTTTTTGGAGAAAAACATCTACACAGTATCATGCCTTGTTTTACATAAAACACAAAAGCTATTTAAATATACTTTACTGAATTTGAAAATAGAACTTTTGGAATTTACAATACAACCGTGTTTAACCACTGCAAACATTAAATGCTGTCCTCGCTGCTGGATCAGACGAAGTCATAATTATCCATATTAATGCAACAATTACCACTCAGAACGAAAACATTAAATAACACAATGTCTATTACAAACTGGTCTCTGCATTCAAAGCAGTGGTAGGAAATTAAACCAATCCTGTAATCACTGGTCCATCTAAAATCCATCCCAGTTTGACCCAAAACAGCTTCAGTGTACAAAAATGTGGAGCACTTGTAGTCACTTAAGGACAAGTCATCATATTTCAGGCTAAAAGAACAACTTTCAAATGTCAAAACGGGTCAGATTTGACCCCAACACTACGTCAGGGTAAAGCACGTCTCTTCCATCCCAAACCTGTGATTTATAGCTCCAATGATCTAAACAAGCCTGGTCAGTGTCAGAACTTCAAACCGTTTTCTTTTCCATAGTTCCCAGGATTTGCAGACCAGCGCCGCTCTAGACAGTTTCAGATATACATGTTTAACCCTTACATACTGTTCAGGTCAAATTTGACTCATTCTGACATTAGACAGCAGGAAAAATACTCTAAACATCGTTCTTTTAGCCTGAAATCTCTTAAAGTGACCCAAAACACATAAAAAAGTAAATGTTTTAAAATGCTGTGCTTTTGTACAGGTGGTTCATGACATCATAACGTTACCTCAGCGGCCATTTCAGTGACTGACATCATGGCAGCAAGACTTAGTGCTAAACAGGCCTGACTGATCTGACGTTCCAAGATGAGGAGGTTGTTTATGGTCTGGAGGAGGATGTGTCAGAGCAGGAAGACAATGTGGAAGAAAACTCTGAGTACAGCCCCTCTGATCAGGATGACTCTGAATGCAGAAATATAAGCAATTTATTATTTAATGCTTTGTGTTCTAAGCGTTCTTAGTGGTATGTTAATATGGATAATTATAGTTTCTTATGGTCTAGCAGTGAGGACAGCGTTTATTGGCTGCGGTGGTTAAATGTGGTTATATTGTAAATTCCAACAGTTCCAAAATGTTCTACTACACTACCATTCAAAAGTTTGGGGTTACTTAGAAATGTCCTTATTTTTGAAGCAAAAACTGTTTATTTCCAATGAAGATAACATTAAATGAATGATAAATCCAGTGTAGACATTGTTAATGTGGTAAATGACTATTCTAGCTGGAAACAGCTGATTTTTAATGGAATATCTCCATAGAGGTACAGAGGAACATTTCCAGCAACCATCACTCCTGTGTTCTAATGCTACATTGTGTTAGCTAATGGTGTTGAAAGGCTAACGGATGATTAGAAAACCCTTGTGCAGTTATGTTAGCACATGGATAAAAGTGTGAGTTTTCATGGAAAACATGAAATTATCTGGGTGACCCCAAACTTTTGAAGTAGTGAATGTTTAAATTTTGTTTTTATGTGAAACAAGACATGATACTGTGTAATAGTGGATGTTTGTCTCCAAAAACAAGTATTATTAAACTTAAAAAATACACTCTCCCTGCTCTCTGAAACATTTATTAAGGCTTAATCATCCATTTATGAATGTGACATGGGCTGTTTAGACGTTCTAAATAAATCTAGAGTTTAAAAGCTGGTATAGAAACGGACTAGGAGGGAATTCTGTGGCTGTGATGGCATAAAATATGAACAGTATGTAAGCGTTAACACGGTTTTCTGCTAAAACCAACCACCACATCCACAACAAAAGACAGTGGCTGCATCATGACGTCCTGCTGGCTCCATTTAGAACAAACTGCAGTGACTCAGAGGTCTGATATAACAGTTATTAGTCTAACATGACACAATGCAAAACAATGAGACCAGATAACTAATAATCAGTCATGATGCTGCATGATACCAGTACAAGAAGCCATTTCTCAAATATTGATTGAATTTTTTTTTTAAACTGAGGCTGTACCCTGCAGTCCTGCATGTGTCTGAATAATAGATTTAGCTGGTTCCAGAGGCCTTGAGTCCATCGCTGTGTTTTCTCTGGCTCTTTTCAGTGGAGCCCATTCAGCTCAGAGCGATGAATATGTTCTATTCCACTCCAGTCTTTATTTTTAGGTTTGAGTAGACTTACAGATGGCCTACATAAAACTGAATAGGGCTTCATTTTAACAGCGGGGCAGAGAATTGGCCGGCGTGCCATTGTGTGGTCTCCATTATGGGTAATACGGCCTCGGTGTCCCTCTGGCGTGATTTTTTCCGGGATGATTTCTGAAATGAGCTTGTCCTCGGGGTTCGCCGCTGCGCTGCCACGCGGCCCGAAGGTCGCCCACTCTGAAGAGGGGGCTTCGATTGTTTGGCTGCCGATATTAACATCCAGCTGAAAAAATCCTCTCGCTGCAGCCCCGCTCCATCTGCTGCAGTCTTCAGGAGAAATTGAAGAGGACAGGAATAAAAGTTTGAAGAGGAAGCGTTGAGAATTAAAGTGGAGATATTACGCAGGAGGCTCTCCCCGCGAGATCAAATTAACACGAGCCTCACGAGACGCTCTCAAGGCCGAGACGACAGGAAAATTAATCAGGAAAATGAAGGGTTGTGAATTAGAAGGTGTCAGACTCGTAACCTACTCGTCTGTTAAGTACGCTGGATGTTCAGCTCAGCCTCGCATCTCATTTTAACCTCGCTGCCAGTCAGTGGATCCCTTAAGCCCTGATTTATTTTATTCTGGAGCACTTAACTGCATCCTGGAACTCCACATCTATCAGCTGTCTGTTTCAGTTTTCCCTCCCCGGCTGGCCTCTAATACCGGGATCAGACTCGGTGATATTTTTGCAGTTTCAGACGGACACTGGGTTAGATAGACTAATTACAGCAACAACCGTGTTTGCATACGAAACCGCTGGACTCGTTCATCATCTGGTGACGGTGGTTTCTGGGTTTTACCGTCCCAGTCGGTGGGAAGACGGTGAGTTTTTGGACGTTAGACGTTGAAGTGCTCTCAGTGGTGTGATTCGTTTTGTATAACGACCTGAACACGAGACAAACTGCTCTGACACTGAGTCTTTTCCTCAGAACGTTGGAAGATGTCTCGATCTGTTGCCGAACGCTGTAGGCGGATTTCCCCCCCAAAGTTAGATTCTAACAAACTTTTTCCAAAAATACGAACAGATTCTTCAAGCTTCAAAATGTATAGGACGGCCATTTTTGGGAGGCCTGAGTCTGGAAGAAGAGATAAAACTAGAACAGAATCACTTGCTGGTTGATAATAGAAGCTTATGGTCGGTGTTGAAGATGGTTTAAGTTCAAACACCAAACTGAGGAAACCTTTTCTTCATGGATGCATTTGTGGATGTAGGTGTTGTCAAGTCAAACAAACTGCTGCAGAAACATTGCATTCAGCTGCAGCATTCAGGTTTCTCTTCATTTTTAAAGATAGCAGTGAAATTTTAGCTACTTATATCAAGTACTTCTGGGGATAAATAATTTTTAAAAATTATGTTTTTTTCACACTATTAAAGATAAAAGCCTGAAATTTCACTGGAATTTCTCGTGTCATTGATTCAGAATCTGGAATATTGCAAAGCAGAGAAGCATCCCCACATGATGATACTGCCACCACCGTGCTTCACTGTGGGGATGTTTATGATGATATACAGTGTTTGGTGTCCGGGAAAAATAGCATCTAGGAATTATTAAAGATAAAAAACTGAAGTTTCACTGTAATTTCTCATCATATCATTGATTCAGAATCTGTAATATTGGACAATTAGATCAAGACGAGTATAAATATGAAAAAAAAAAGTCATGAAAAGTCCCATGCCTAAGAGGCCTAAACTGTGAGAATCCCAGCCAGAGTCCAGCCTCCTACATACTTTCCATGTTGTGCATCCTTCGAGGAAAACACTCCCCCAGAAGAACTCCCGTCACAGCTGCTTTGTCGCTCTTTATCTCCCGTCTTCTGCAAAACAAACAGCAACTAGCAGATTCCACTTCCTGCGGCTGACATTGTCTCAAGGTGGCAGGTTTCTCCGTGGCCGAGATAATGAAAGCGACGCTCCTCGCGCCTCCTGCGACGGCGTCTGCTGGGTGAGGAGCTCTGCAGATGGAGGAGCTGACACATCGGAGCTTCTGGGTCTTTTTTTTTTTGTTTTTTTTTACTGGTTTGAAAAAGGGAAATGATGGAGTGGGCTTCCCATTCAGCAGCCTCTCCGGAGCTTTAAAGCAGGATTACATGCAGACGATCAGCCGCAACACTGGGAAAAATATTGCAAATCTCCAAAATGGGCGTCATGAAACACCCAAAACAAGGCTGTTGATTAAAAAATAAAGGTGATGAATCGGTGGTATAGTGAGGAAATCATCCCTCGCGACAATCTTTTACCGTCTTAGATTAATCTAAGCGAGTCTGTCAGGTGCTTATCCCGACATATTCCTGGATTTATCCTCCATAATGTGCAGTAAGAGTTTAAACAAAAGAGGATTTAAAGGCTGATCCTCCAGAAAGAGCTACGTAACACTGACTGCATGCTTTAAACTGCATTTACAAAAGTTTAACAGAAAACCCGAGTTCACAGAGCAGACAGAACAGGAGGTGGAAGCGTCTGACAGATAACAACAGTCCAGCTATCAGTGGGAAGTTCACTTTGAGACGTTCCCACAATCCAACATTTGTCAACATGGAGGCGGCCGGAGGACAAAATAATGGAAACGCCAGCGATAAAACCTGTCTGTGAAAGTGACTTATCACTGGAGCAACAATTAGCAGCATCAGTCTGTAGATTTTAAAAGATGAGAGCCAATCAGGGGCTTGATGGGTCTCGATGGCAACAGGAAGCAGGAAGTGAAAAAGGTCAGAACATGTGATGTGCAGGTGTATTAAAGAGGTGTTTTAAAGATGGAGAATGTTCGTTAATATTGGGTTTGTAGCCTGTTTGTGTAAAATGACACTAAAAACAGATAAATAGTTGTTCTTCCTCAGCTTTCTGTCTGGGATTACTGGTGCAGTGCAAAAGTTGATTTAAAAATCCTGTTTATGGCGTTTATTGGAACAGGGTGGTGTTTGTGTTGCTTTCAGTACTTTTTCTTCTACCATTTCTTTCTTTTTACAGGTTCTATTCTTCTTTTGTACAGGTTCTTTCATTTTTCTTTCCTTCCTTCTTTTACAGGTTATTTTCTTCTTTTTTACAGGTTCTTTCTGTCTGTTACAGATTCTTTTATTTTATTTCATTGATCCTTTCTTTCATTCTTTCTTTCCTTCTACAAACTCTTCCACGCTAAGTACTTTTTACACAGTATACTTTTTTAAAAAAAACTTTTGCTTAAGTAAATTTCAACCACATCTACATTATATTCTTGCCACATGTATTTAAAGGACAGTCTGTAGAGTTTTCCACATGAAGCTCAGTATCAAAAGTTTTCACAGGTGCAATCCATTCTAAAGAACTGACTCTGATCTGGAATCTGAAGCCAAATTCTGCTGTTTGATCAGATCTGGTCTCATTTTACTGTTGCAAGTCTCATGATGAGTGTTATCATCTCTGATCGGGTCTTTTTACTGTTTATTCGATTCAGGATTTTCAGGTCCAGAGTTGCAGCACTTGTCCATTTACTGAAGTCTTGTTAGCTGCAGTTTGATGTCGTTTACCCTTCTCACTCCTACAGCTCCACAGTCATCTAATACTGAGATTTCATCCTCTATATATCACTGTTACAGTATTCAGATGTGATAATGAAGTTCATTATATGCATCCCAGGTATCAGCATATTAACAAACCTACAGACAGAATTAGTTTCTTTGCGTTAGTTTTAAGTTAAGGTGTGACAACCCAGCTGTGTACGCATTCCTAGTTAGGTAAAGTGACATAATTAACAAAGGAAAAGGTGATAATACGAGACAGACAACAGGGCTGGTGGGTGTTGATAAATCAAATAAAACCAATTAAAAGCTGTAAAACGAGCTAAAACAACCGAACTCCTGAGCTAAACTTAAAGGTGTTGAAGCAACACCCATGTGACCAACAGAAGTGACACACAAACCACAGTCTCAGAGCAACAACATACTACTTTTGGTGGCTACAGGAACACAAGGCAATGAACAAGACCTGAAGCATAGATGCAGAGCTGTTAGGAGTTACATACTCACACTGAACACAAGATGTTGAGCTGCTCACAGTAAACCACAGCTGCTCTCAGTGTCAGTTTGGCTGCAGATTGAAGCCCAGGTGTAGTGATTACTGCAGGCTGATTGGAGGAGGAAACTAGGAAGTGGTCCAATCAGGGAGGGCGGTAGGCGGTGAGAAGAGGGTTAGGGTCTACACCTTTACAATTCATCATTAAAACAGCTGTAATTAAAGTAGCTGCTGTTGGACTTTGGAGATGCTTTGATTTGTGCCAAAACATTACAGTAGGAAGTTCTAAAATCTCCAGAAATCCTGTGCTGTGATCGTCTGCTGTCCACAGCACACCTCAGGAATAATCCCAACTCTAGATCCCAGTCTGTAAATGCAAAAAGTGCGAAGTCACAACTTTTCAGAAACACCCACAGGAACCCTGCGTGGTTTTTCTGTGTTTGATTTGAGGGACAATGCAGCCGTCTGCACAGCAGGCCGACGAGGAGCTGCAGCAGTCTGAATAGAACCATGTGTGCGTCCACTTTTTAAAGCCGGTCATGCAGGAAACATGAGGCGGCTTTAAGCCTGCAGTACAAGCTGGAAGATGTGGGCATTTTACAGGTTACAGGACGCAATGTTTTGGGGGACATTTCTACCTTCGCTGCATGAATATCTCTTCAAGAAAGTGCAATGTTAGTGAGAGTTCAGCTCCAAACAGGCAGACACCTGAGAAACACCTTCATTCCTGTCGATAAAACAGGGTCTAACATTTGGCACAAAGAACAGCGTATTGTTGAATTTTCTCTGAAAACGTCCCACTGTGTTTGCAACAAACGTGGCCTGAATGCTACGAAATGACATCCTGAAATCCCAGCGGCGGCTCGGTGAAAAGGTGGTAAAGTCACAGAGACGGAAAAAAAACAACACAAAACAGGAAAAAAAAAAAATAGACCGAGACAAAGACAGAAAGAAAGAAATTGAGTCGGACAGCAGGAGAAGCAGAGCGAAGCGAGGAGCAAAAGAGCGTGTGAGACGGAGTTTTCTTGGCAGAGCTCCCCGAAGCCCTGCACATTCCCGCAAGATTAATTGAAGCCGGTTCTGTTTTTGTTTTTTCAGTCGGGCGAATTACCTCCAGATTATAGAGAAACAGCTGTTCGCCCACTTTCTCCCGAGCGACTACGCATCCAGCCTTTCTGATTCTGATGCTCCGTCACTCACTTAATAAAACAAACCAGACACGAGCGGTACAACGACAAAGAAATATTTATTAAATCCATTTTTTTGTTGTTTCTTTTAGTTAGTCATAGCTGCTCCAACACGTGTATTTACAAAGAAAATGGCCTTTTTGTAGAAAAGTCTAGTGAGGGGTTGAGCAGGAAACAGACATTAGAATAGAGAGGATGGGACTCATTTAGGCACAAGGTACAGATACTACCAACAGAAATGTGCAGTTTTTGTGGCACATAAAGGGTAAAAAAGTAACACAGTTGTGGCTAAAGTTAAACAAAAAGCTTCCCACCGCTAGATGCACTGACAAAAGCACACATCTGGTTTTAAGATACAGAGGATGGAGAACACACAGTGGTGCTAGCTTCAGGCTACATGGTACCGACATCAGGTGAAGAAGAAGAAGAAGCTTTCTTCTTCTGCCACAAACACATCGAGCTTTAATTAATCGTCCATACAGTGGCTTTAACTGCAGCTGGAGGCGAACAGAAGCAAAAGATCAACAACATCCTGCACCGTAAAGACACTTTGGATGCAACCATACGATAAAAAAGAAAACAGATTTTCTAGCTCTTGGAGATCCGTCTGTTCCTTCCTTCTTCAGGCCCTACTGAGTCTTGATTGTAAACCCACCATTTCTGCGTGTTCGATATGAAACACCTACAGATAGAGGGTGCATCCTGTTTTGTTTTTTGATTTCCTGTTTCGTATAAAAGACATATAAAATGAAAATTCAGCATTTCTGTTGTTTGTTTTTTTTAATGTTTTGTATCAAACAGTTTTTTTCCTTGCAAGAACATTAATGTGTCAGTTAAATCGCCCTTCAAAAAGAGGTGTGGAAAAGAAAAGAAATAAAAGTAGGAGAAAGTTTCTAACACTGTATCAGGCTAACTGCTGGATACACGGTATCCACAAAACCAACTGATTGGGGTTTTCTTCAAGTGGTGGAGGCGATGCGTTCGGTGACAGTGGGCTTTTAAGGTTTTTGCAGAAGTTAAATGCACGAAGGACGAACACCTTTTTCATACTTTCAAAATAAAAGCCCCACAAACGGATTTAGGCGCTGAAAATGACTAATTAGCTCCGTTAAATTCATAAACAGTCACTTCAGATTTAAAATTTGTGGACTTTTTCAGATTCCTGCACTCTCAAGCTGGATTTAATGGAGTTTTTGGTTGGTTATTAATGCTTTATCTGATATAATCCATAGCAAAGGTAGAAATAAATACCATAATATGCAGAATGCTGTCATTTAAAGGATGTATTTGTGAACTGAGAGCATAAATCAGTCTTTAAAGGGACGTTCCTCAGGTTTAACATATCAGCTTCAATTTACAAAATGATCTAAAGATGTGAAATTTGGATTTTTGTATATTTAATATAACGAGAGAAAAAAAAGGAGCCTGTTCCTGAAGCTAAAACTCAGGACATCTTGGTCTCTTCTTGTATTTTTTCCAATTTAAATCATTGAAGTGTCCCTTTAAGGGAGCAAATTATGATAAATCTTCCTCTCTGACAATATCTATGACTGAGTATTAGGACCACTGTTAGGGGGAATAAAAAATCTAGATAAAAGTTGCAATATTGTAATAATTCTGGAAATAACTGTCATAGTTTTCATATTATTTACTTTTACAACTGTCACATATGTATTATTTAATGTTTCTGACTTTATTATCAATATGTTTAAAGATTATCTTATAATAATTCATAGCATATATTGTAAAATTACAACTTTATTCCATAATATTCAGATTTTTCTCATACGTTTCCATCTATCTCGCTGCATTTTTTTACATTATGACT
The DNA here is from genome assembly GCF_022539595.1 of Amphiprion ocellaris. Lineage (NCBI taxonomy): Eukaryota > Metazoa > Chordata > Actinopteri > Pomacentridae > Amphiprion > Amphiprion ocellaris. Next base: position 29,321,370 of record NC_072782.1, on the reverse strand, counting down.
CTTTTTTCATAAAACTATGGCTTTTAAATCTGATTGATAAAAAAACATTAAACTTTGCTCTTGTAAAATGGCTTTCTAATAAAGTTTCCCATAATCTGAGTGTTAATTCTTGTGGCGTTACATTAGACTTTTCCATAAATTATGATTTAACTCTCATAATATTTAGATTTTTTTGTAAAATTACAGCTTAGTTCTGTGGGTTCTCTAGTTGCTCTAGCAGCTGTTTCCTCTTGTGATCTTTTCTCTCAAGATTATGACTTTAATTCCAATTTCTGTCGTTTTTTTTTCACTAGAAGTGGCCCTAACACTGCTTTGAACCAATCAGCAGTAAAATTGAAAGTGTAAAAGATACGTTGACCACATGTTCGTACTGTATATGGGGGTTTAAAAAAAAAGAAGCAGCAGCAGAAGAAGAGTATTGATCTCAGCAGGAGCTCTACATAGCTTGGCTTCTCGCTCAGGTCCACCAGCGGTAGAGTTTCAGTTTTGCCCCGAGAGAACTGGACACCTCCCTCTGTTTACTCCGTCTGCCCCGGTGGTCGATTTTTCACTCCAGAAATAACCGGTACGAGGGCGCCCCCGGTGTATTTTCTGCAGCAGACGCCACTTTAAACGACATCAAAGAGGGCAACAACAAACCACCTCTACGCTAACTGACACCTGCTTCTGCACCGTCTCACTGAAAACATCTTTCAACCACCGAAAACTCATTTTATTCAAGGATTCAAGAAAGAAAATCCCCGATTTAAAAAAAAATAATTTTTTTTTAAAACCTCATGTTTTCATGGACACATCCCTGAACTTTGTAGGAAATTCGCCTCTATTTACAACAGTTGTGTTATGACAGTGATTCACAAAACAAATAGTGTAACAGTAAAACTACATTTGTGAACATTCGTTAATGACAAATTCCAAACACAAATATTCTACCACTTCTACACCCTGATCTTCTTTTTTTTTTCTTCTTCTTCTTTCCTGGACTTTTGTTAAAAACTATTTAAAAAAAAAAAAAAACATCATCAGCCATTAGTCAAACAGAAACGGTGTTTTTTTTGTGTGTAATATGAACTAACGGGTATTTTTATTGCCTTTCTACTGTACTTGCAGACTAAACTGGAACAGAAAAAGCACAAGGACTTCACAATAAATAGGAAAATACTTTTTTTTTTTTTTTTACCTGGCAAAAGACCATGTCGACTTCTAACGTTCCATTCAAATATTTTACTGTACACCCGTGTTGGCTGTTACAATTGAATTACGTGATGTATTTAAAAAAAAAAAAACAAATACATTAATCAATCATTAAATCGCTTCTATCCAAACACTAAAAGATGAGTGCTTCTTTAAATCTTCTTTTTTTCTTTCTCTTTCTCTCAACCAGGGTCCTCCACAGTCTGATGCATTTTTTTTTATTAACCTGAGAGAAAGGTTAAATCATCATTGTCCCATGCTCCTTAGCAACAGTCTCCTAGCAACAGCATCCTTCCTTGTTTTCCATTTCACTCCAAATCTTCTTTAAAAAATCTTCGTCCGCTTCGTAGTGAGGTTAAATCATGTTACATGTACGTTGGAGGTTATGCGATGGTCCTGAACACAAAAAAAAAAAGAAATCTGTAAACTTTTGCGGGATCCTGCTGTGCTTCCATTCGAGCTAACGAGTGTCTGATTGTGTAGTTTGTGTTCCGTGTGTTTTAAACATTTTAAAAGCGTGTGCTTGCCCTAAACACAAATAAATTGGTGTATTATCTGCATACTGTGAACGGTAGCGAGGCGAAACAGGCAAGAGACGCTTTTACCTCGGGGTGCCTCGACCGTCGACACCCACCAGAAAGTCAAGAATCACGCCAGGCATTGTACGAAGTCAAAAAAAAACAAAAACAAAAAAAAACAACAAAAAGCTTCGGTGTCGAAGTCCCTTCCTCTCTCTTTTTTTTCACCGAGAGAGATTGTCAGTGTTTTTGATTTTTAAAAAGTGCTCCTTGAGGGGAGGGGTTGCAGGGTAGAGCGGCCTGTGGTCCAATCAGGACAGTCCATTTCTGGAGAGGGGGAGGAGTTTCCACCACTGGGCGCTATAAAGACAAGATGGTCGCCAGCAGTATGAGGGCGGAGCTGAGCAGGACGAGCGAAGTCTGGTGTCGACCGGCGGAGTTCACGTCCCGCCTCGCTGGTTCTGGAGACTCGTGGCTGATGCCGTCTGGAGGAGATAAAAATAAAATTAAAAAACAGTTGAAATGTAACGATTTAAAACGAAGTGGAGAGTTTAAATTCTGTCTTTGTTAGAATGACAAGAACTGTAAGTAACACTAAAATAAACAGAGGCATGTCTGTGTAGATTCTCAGTCATCCAGGTCATGGTAATTGTAGGATTAAGTCAACTGGACTTCTTTTGTAGGTTCTAGAACATACAATGTGACCTAATTAACTGGATTTCTCTGGTAGGTTCAAGAACATCTTCTGAAGGTTCTTGAACATACAATGTGACCTAATTAACTGGACTTCTCTGGTAGGTTCAAGAACTTCTCTTGCAGGTTCTTAAAGCTGCAATGTGATCGAATCAACTGGACTTCTCTGTTAGGTTCAAGAACATCTCTTGTAGGTGCTTGAACCTAACAGGAATGGACTTTTCTTGTAAGTTGAAGAATTTCTCTTGCAGGTTCAACACCACATTTTCTGGCTCTGATAAATGATGTAAATTCACCAACATATCTTTCAAACCCGCTGGAAGATTTTAGATTTTATACTGACAAACAATATGATACTGCTCATATTTAACCTTCAGCAAAAAAGAGAACAAACCTAATTTCCAACAAATTGGGTTCACTGATTGCCATTTTCTCAGCTGATAATATCTAAGCCATGTATTGGTGCTGATGAATAGAAGAAAGCCTACAATATTAACACAGCTGATGTGAAATTGCTGAAACCTGGTTAAATCTAGTTTAGAACATAAAACTGAGACAGGTCATGACATTTTTGCTGCCTGAGCCATAAGTAAAGTCATGAAAAACTAATTTCCTCCTTAATGTCTATTCATGAGTCATGATTTAGAAATAAAAGGAGAACACTGATGGATATATTAGCAGCAGATGAAGCTGTTATAGGACATTTAAATTCTGAATAATCTGCACCGATCCCACATTATTCAGCCTCCGACACACACAAACATTATCCAGTGTTTACTCCACCGACCTCTGGGTTCTAGAGAGTTGTGACTGTTTTCGTCGAAGTCGACTCCTTCCTGCACGCTGCCGGAGCTTTTCACACAATTGCCTTTGAAAAACAAAGAGGAGATGTGAAGATTAGACACGTCGAACGTCACTTTGGCTGCAGCCTGATCACAGCAGAATAGAAAACTGGGCCGAGCAGACGCAACAGAACTCACTCTGAGGCCTGACGAAGACTTTGAGTCGAAGGCAGCTCCGTCTTCCTTTGTCGTCAGTGATGGAGGCTGCGGAAACAGAAACAAAAAGCCTTCAAACACACATTTACATATCAAAATAGCCTTTGTTAATCCAATTTAGAGCTGCTTGATTGTAGAAAATGTTATTACAGATTAAAATATGAGGTCAAATGTCACATATGTCATATTAAATACAATGGAAATATACAATAACACAATGTAAGGAAGATGCTTTGAACATACAAGTTGATTACTTTTAATTCTAATATGTATCTTTAGCACTTAGACTTCTGCAGGGAAATTCAAATGGCGACCAAGAACTGGACTTAAACTGGTTTCTGACTTGTAACCATTAAAAACCACCACATTCCCACAACAGCCAGTAAAAAGTCATTCATTTAACAGCAGATATGTCAAGTTTGTCTTCTGCTCAAGCCCTCTAACTGGCTGAAAACTCAGATTTTTAGGTTTTTTAAAGCCTGAAAATGGAGCCAAGTGCAGGTGCACAAGTCTAGTTTCCTCTCAGAACGCTTCAAAGAAAATATGCTGAAAGGTTTGTATGGAAATTCTACCTACTTCAGCTTTAATTGCATTTTTTTCTCCATTTCTGGGTCTTTTTGGGTCTCATACTCATTTCTAACCAAAATGGAGAAATTTTGACATGCATAGGTTTTATGAAAAAAAAGGTCCAAAAAAGGTTTAGAGTCAAACCCAAGAATAATTAGAACAAACTGAGACATTTCAGAACACTTCTTAGTAACGATATATTACTTACACCAATAATAAAGGCATATTTGTGAGCATCTTGCAGCAAAGTTATTTGGACTTAAAATGGACAACAGTTTTAAAAAATGGGCTTATGATCTGGTTTCTTGCTTCCAAAATCTTTTGCTTTTCACCAGCTCTGGCATCATGTCTACACTGGTATAAAAACTTCAGTATTTTCTTGAGTTTTCTCACTGAAATGTGTCCACAGCACACAGTACTGAACTATTTCATTGGATATCTCCTTGTTTTTCTTGAAACTTTTGGTCATTTTTTAAGATTTTTAGGGCGTTAAAGTTCTTGTATCACTGCTTATAATTGACATTTGAGCATTCTGGCTTCTTTTGTCATGTGAAAAACTGGGATTTGTAAGAAAAAACTAGAAAAGTATCCTATAGAAAATAGAAACCGCTGCTGAAACTTTCACATCTCCAGCGATCACATCGTACTGACAACACCAAATGTCAACAATTACACGCTCAAATCTTTTCACTTGGTGTTCTTGTGTCCATAAATCATCCAGAATCCCTCAGATCACAGGCGACGTTGATCCAGAATGTAGACGGATTAGTTGGGCTCAAACCACACAATAGCCTGATAATGGCCTCAACTTTGAGAAGAAAATTAACGTCCGGCTCAACAGCTGCTCGGTTCTATCTCATGGAGCCGACAGTGTTCTGGTTGCTTCAGCTGGAAAATAAAAGTTTTTCGACATCTCTGGCAAACTCTGACAACTTGTATATGTTCTTTGATGGTGAACAGACTCTCTATGACCACCTCATCTGATCCCAGAGAGGTAAAAACACTGCAGTCTGATTCCTGCTTCTAGTTCTGCAAACCCACTCAACATTTCCATTCAGATTCACTTTAAAACTTCACCTCTTCACTCTCTAAATCCACCTTCATCAACATCACGAAGGCGGCAGAGACGAGCAATCCGACAAGGTCGATTGAGTCTTCATCAGAGGTGTTCCACACTTATCTCCTTTTAAATACAGTCTGAAGAGCTTTATCTCGCCGTCTGAACTTCCCCTCTCGTCCTCACCTAAAAAGCTCCACATTTTCACATCAATGTCACCCTCACAAGTCTAATTTCTGCAGATGTGTGGCATGCTCATACGCTAACCTACAAAATCTCATTTCGTCTGTTTCCTGATTGTGAAAAGGCAAATATTAGAGTTTTTTGGGGTGATTGTTTTGCAGGGTAATTTGTTTTGAAGTGCTGCTGGGGACCGAGTCGCTAATGGAGAGCTGAGGGTGTCTCCAGCTGTGACTAATGACTATTTTTTTCAAGCAGGTTTCAGTTTTGTCCGTCCTTATCTTCATCCCACGACAGATTTTCCATTTTTCTTTCTCTGACTTTTTCCTCTCGTGTCCCAAAAACAGCGACCGCTATCATTTCCTGCTCTTGAACCTTGAAAGCGTTTGGATATTTGTAAGCGGGTGTTAAACATGTGTTGGTGCATGCATGTATGTTGAGTTTGTCCACAGCGCTCAGATTCCGGCCCCAGCGGTAAATCCCTGATAAAAACCTAAAAAACCGTGTCAGTGTTTCCACCGTCGCAGATGACTCGAGCTCGCGTTTCAAAAGGCTCTTTATCAGATGCCGTGCGGCTGCTGGAGCAGATAAAAATCATCTTTTAAAGTTTGCCGTGAGAGGAATATTGGAAGTGAAGCGGCAGAAGGAGGAAATAAAGGGGAGAGAAACGTTGTCAATCACGCTGCTTCTGTCGGAGTCGGCGGGTATCAAGTAACTTACCTCACAGCACAACGGTGGCTGGAACACAACTCAACTCTACTCAACTCCACTGACCGAACCCTGCCTTTATGTCTCCCAAACTGCTTTTGTCTCGGTTTCCTCGGCTGTCACTGTCTCCCTCTGACTCCTATAAAAAGTACATTTCTGGACTTTTGCACGAAATGTCTAAAAACTGAAGAAAGAAGCGTCTTGTCCAACATTTTATGAATCATGTGGAATATTTTGGATAAAAGCTGCAAGTGAGATTCATGTCTAGATTAAATAATAAAGCATTGAGTCTTTAAAATGCCTCAAAAAGCAAAACAAAATTGTATTGTATTGTAACTACAAAAATCCAAATAAGTTTAATTTACACTGAAATAAAACACCAAAAAGCACCAAATCCTCACATTCAAGAGGCTGCAGGCTTCACTTGAATAACTCGTGTGTATAAATTTTCTCCTCATTTATCATTTAATCAGTAAAAAAAAAATCATAAAAAAATAACTTCAAACTCCTTTTGTCTCCTCGGCTGTCGCCGTCTCTCTTTAACTGGCTTTGACCCCTGTAAAAAGTACATTTCTTGCACGAAACGTCTAAAAGGCGAAGAAAGACATTTCCTGTCCAACATTTCATAAACTGTGAAATATTTTGGATTAAAGCTGCAACTGAGATTCATTTCAAGATTAAATGGTCAAGCACTGAGTCTATAAAAGGCCTCAAAATGGCAAAAAAATGTGTATTGTAACTACAAATACCCAAATAAGTTTAATATACATTGAAATAAAACATAAAAAGCACCAAATCTTCACATTTAAAAGGCTGTAGGGTCCATCTCCACTTGATTAAGTTGGGTTTCTCCCCATTTTTCATTTAATTTTAGCACTAATAAAATATAACTGCAAGCTCCTTCTGTCTTCTCAGCTGTCACTGTCTCTCTCTGACTTTCTTTGATTCTTATAAAAAGTACATTTCTGGATTTTCTGCACGAAACGTCTAAAGGGGTGAAGAAAGAAGCTTCCTGTCCAACATTTTATGAATCATGTGGAATATTTTGGATCATAGCTGCAAGTAAGATTTGTTTCAAGATTAAATGATGAAGTGTTGAGTCTATAAAATGCCTCAAAATAGCAAAAACTCTGTTATGACTACAAAACCCGAATAAGTTTAATTTACAGTGAAATAAAACACAAAAAAGACCAAATCCTCACATTCAAGAGGCTGCAGGCTCCACTTGAATAACTTGTGTGTTTAAATGTTCTCCTCATTTATCATTTAATCAGTAAAAATGATAAAAAAAAAAAAAAACAGCTTCAATCTCCTTCTTTCTCCTTGGCTGTCGCCGTCTCTGACCTTCTTTGGCTCCTATAAAAAAGTACATTTCTTGTACGAATGGTCTAAAAGGTGAAGAAACAAGGGTCTTGTCCAGCATTTTATGAATCATATGAAATATTTTGGATTACAGCTGCAGCTAAAGTCCGTTTCAAGATTAAATGATAAAGCGTTGAGTCTATAAAATGTCTTAAAATAGCAAAAAAAATGTCTCTTGTGACTTCAAAACCCAAAAAAGTTTAAAATTACAATGAAATAAAACATAAAAAGCAGCAAATCCTCACATTTAAAAGGCTGTAGGGTTCATCTCCACTTGATTAAGTTGTTTCTCCTCATTTTTCATTTAATTTCAGCACTAATAAAATATAACTGCAAGCTCCTTTTGTCCTCTCAATTGTTCCTGTCTCTGACTTTCTTTGACTCCCACAAAAAGTACATTTTTTGCACGAAACATCTAAAAAGTGAAGAAAGAAGCTTCCTGTCCAACATTTTATGAACAATCTGGATTAGAGCTGCAGCTAAGAATCATTTCTAGAATAAATTATAAAGCTTTGAGTCTCAAAATAGCAAAAATAAAAGTGTATTCTGACTTCTTTAAATCAATATAAGTTCAACTGACATTACAAAACTCAAATAAATTTAATTAACCATGAAATATAACACAAAAAAGCACCAAATTCTCACATTTGACAGGCTGCAGGCTCCAGCTCAACTTGATTAAGTTGTGTTGATAGATTTTCTCCTCATTTATCATTTAGTTTCAGCACTAATAAAAAATAACTGCATGTTTTTTTTTTTAACAGGGATCAATTCATTTTTCCACCACAAGCACTAAATCAGAGCTACCACAGCAAACATGTACTTCACACTGCATCGCTAATGAATTCAGCGCTAGAACAGGCAGCATTTAAACCAACTACATATGTTAGATGGCAACATAACAGTTATCAGCTGCTGCGAGAAGCAGGCCCTTCTCATTATTTTTTATGAATAACTTACTAGAATTACAAGCTGACAGAACCAAAATGAATCGCAGATGATGTGAAGTCTCTCCGTTAATCAATTCTAATTCTGACTACTGTGTTGAAATAGAGATTTTGATGAAAGGTCGGCTGAATTTAAGTGCAGATTTATGGCTTTTTGTACGTGCAACAGGCAAATCTGCTGGCAGTGGACGTCCACAAAATGGAAAATGCAAGAACAGATGGTGGCAACAGAAGCTGCAGTTGTTTTTAATGGTGTAAAGGCTGAATTAACAGTGTAAAATTCTGTTTTTGTGCAGCTTTAATGATTCAGTAGCTTAAAAGCTGCATGCTTCTATGCTAACAATTAGTAAAATGACTATATGTAATGTAAAAGGTGCTGCTAAGACAAAGAATTATCACCAATTGGAACTTTTCATTTGCTTGTTTGGAAAAAATAAAGTGGAAATTGTGCTGGTAGAAGACAAAGTTAAGGTGCAAATTGTGCTAACAGAATATAACATACAAATACAGTAGAAAAATAAAGGATTCCAGCTCTAAGTAACGGACTTTACACCACCTGCCAAGCACCAAAAAGCAGATTAAGCTAGCAGCTAGCTAACGCAAATTAAGTGTTTTGCCATATACAAGCTAAGGAAATGGTGGAGACCAAAATTGGAGCTAAAAGTAGCGTAAATATTGGAGTTACATATGCAAGATGGTTAAAAACATTTGAATTTAGCTTCTCCACAGAAACAGGGGAGTATCGTAGTAGATCTAGTTGTCATCAAGGAATAAGATTAGACTTCGACTTAGATGACTTTATTAATATCTGGAAGGAAATTAAATTGGAAGATTGAAAGGATTCCAGCAAAAAACTTTGAATAAACTGACTCTACACCACCCTCCAGGCGAGAAAGGAGATTAAGTTAGCAACTAGTTAATTCCAATGAAGTGTTTTAGCATACACAAGCTAAAGAAGCTAATAATTCCCTCTGGAGGTGGTGGAGACCAAATATGGAGCTAAAAGTAGCGTGGATATTGGCGTTACATATGCAAGATGGTTAAAAACATTTGAATTTAGCTTCTCCACAGAAACAGGAGAGTATTGTAGTAAATCCAATCATCTTCATCATCAAGGAATAGGATTGAAAGGATTCCAGCAAAAAAGCTTGAATAAATTGACTCTACACCACCTTCCAGGCAACAAACAACAGATTAAGTTAGCAACTAGCTAACGCAAATGACGTGTTTTAGCAAGCACAAGCTAAAGAAGCTAACAGTTCCCTCTGGAGGTGGTGGAGATCAAAATTGGAGCTAAAAGCAGCATAAATATGGGAATTAGATATGCAAAGTGGATAAAAACATCATTACACCAAACTGGCAGGTGCTACATGCTATCAAAATGAAAATAATTAAAGCAACTAAGCCATCATTGAAAGAAAACCTAAAATACTTGTTGTACGTACAACAATCTGTTGAGCAGAAAACAGAAAATGAAGCCCATCCTGCAAAAACAGATGGTGGGAACAGAAGCTGTAGTTGTTTTTAATGGTGTGAAGGCAAAATAAAAGCATAAAATTGCAGTAAATTGAAAAAATCTCAGCCTTTAGAGGGATAAAACACTGCTGCATGTGTTTTTCTGTGGTAAATGACCATGGTATGAGGGTGATAGTGTGCCTTGAAGTGTTGAATATCAGTAAAACTTTGGCTGCATCCTGCTTTTTGGATAGTTTGTTGGTTTAAAGTGATGCTTTTTCTGTGTTTTTAAGGGAAAGACTTGATAAAATGTTGTCGTTGCAGAGCAGTTGTCTTCCTTTCTGGTGTTTTCCTACTCCTATGGTTCATCTTTCTCTGACATTGTGTAACACCATCTCACTTCCTCACCTTTTTTTTCCCCTCTCTTTGCCTCCCCCCCATAGTCAGAGATTCCAGTACACAGCAGCGATTACCCAACTGTCTCTGCTCCTGTCTGCCGCTGAGGTCAGAGTCTGGCTTTTCTGTCCTCGAGCGACGCAACCAGCCGAGCTTCACCAGCGACTGTAACTCCAGCTCTGCCTGCAACTCTAGACCCCAGCGTTAGTCAGGTCACCCGGACGCCGCCGCCTCACCATGACGACGAGACGGGGAGTAAAACCTCACACTTTCCAGTCGTCGGCACCGGCAGCACATATCAAAGATATCGCTGGATGCCGTGCAAGGCCGAGCGAATTAGACAGATCCTGGTATAAACACAGATGTTTTCCTTGCAATGATCAGTTTATCTCGGGGGAACAAAGCCTTTTGTCTTCGCGAGAGGCCGACGGGGAACATGTCGGGGAGCAGCGCTGGCCGGGCTTCGTGTCGTTATCGATGTAGATCTGGGGCTGGCTGCACAGCGCCACCAGGGCGTTTGAAGCACGAGGGCTTTGCGGGGAGACAGTCATCTCTCTCACACGGGGAGAGCCAGACTCTCAACTGTCTACTCTGAAAATTGGATTTCTATCCCCTGAGATTAGGATCAGGCTTCCCCTGCTCCGCCGAGGCTCTGTTAGAAAAACATGCCGCCCTCTGAGGCCGGGAGAAGCTTACAGCGCGGACCTCGTCATCTTCCCGCTGACCTCTGACCTTTCCAGAAGCGGCCGTAACGCTGATCCCACACCAGGGCTTTCCCCTCGGTGTCTGTCCGTCCGTCTGCCAATCCGACCGCAGGTGTCATCCATTTGACGTGGCCCCGCCCCCTTTTCCGCCAGGCCTGAGGCGAATCATCACAAAGGAGGACAAAGGAGCGTCTGTGTTCGCCGAGACGAGTCGACACAAACCCCCTCCAGGATGTCATCTACATCCCCACTTCACAGATTCCCCGAACCATATTACATGTATCACACCGGTGTTCACTATCAGCTATTGTTAGGCCTTGTTAGAACACGCAATCTGATACCAGCAGCTGATAAAACACAGTTTACTGTAGCGCAGCCAGCATCTCTGGCGCTGGGAAAAAACACAAAGATCCATCTGGAAAAGTACATTTTTCATGTGTAAACAGCTATAATTTTTACTCCTTTTTGAAAAACTGGCACCAGTATAGGTATCAACGCTCCAAGATAAACTCATCTGTAAGTTACGGGAGGTTTGGGATTTTCTCGCTATTTGGATCAGATGGACATTATGAAACTAAAGTACAAAAAACAACTTGTTTTCTCAATATAAAAGTGAAAGTACAAGCCTGTGGAAACTATTAAAACTTTGTGGACAATAAACATTCATTTATAAAGCGAAAATTCAGTTGTGCTGCTAAACTATTTGTGCAGCTTTAATTCGGTCGCTTAAACCTGCACTAATCAATATTTCTACATCAACAATTAGTCAAATTACTATATGCAATGTAAAAAATGTTACTCATTCAAAGAATTATTAGCAACTCTACATCTGTTCTCATCAGTACAAAGATTTTTGGCCTCCTTTTGGTAACAGTTTTTGTTTGTTTTGGGGTTTTCTATGGTCCTGCAGCTTTAAAATATTAGTCTACTCTTATCAATTTCTCTTTTAGCCACTCAGGCAGATGATTTGATTGCTTTTCCACATATTACGAGACTAATATGTAAGTAAGAAAAAAAGACTATGTGAATGGTGCCAGTAAAAGAAAAAATTAAAATGCAAATTATGCTATATATGTATTTTCTATACATGCACTATAAAAATAAGATAAGATAAACTTTACACATCCCAGAGGAAATTGTTTTTCCAGAGTACAATAAACAAAGTCGAAGAAAGGATTCCAGCGAAAAAGCCCTATTAAACTGATTTTACATCACCTGATATGCAACAAACAGCAGAGCAAGTTAGCAATTAGCTAATGTGAATAAAGTTTGGTAGTATATCCAAGTTATACAGATTGATAATTCCTTCTAGAGGTGCTGGAGACCAAAATTAGAGTTAAAAGTAGCATGAATATTGGAGTTACATGTGCCAGGTGGATAAAAAACATAGTTTTTAGCAAACTTAACCACAGATACAAAAGAGAACTGTAGTCGATCAAATCATCATCATCAAGGAACAAGACTGAAAGGATTCCAGCACATAACGCTCTAATAAACTGACTTTACACCACCTGACAAGCAACAAACATCAGATTAAGTTAGCAGATTAAGTTCGATTTTAGTATAGAAAAGCTAAAGAAATTCCCTCTCAAGGTGGTGGAGAGCAAAACTGGAGCTAAAAGTAGAGTAATTATTGGAGTTACATATGCAAGCTGGACAAAAACATTTAGATTGAGCTTCTCTGCAAAAACAGGAGAGTACTGTAGTAGATCCAAACATCATCATCAAGGAACAAGGTGGAGAGATTCTAGCAAAAAGTGCTAATAAACTGACTGTACATCACCTGGCAAGGCACAAACATCAGATTAAGATAGCAACTAGCTAATGCAAATGAAGTATTTTAGCATATACAAGCTAAAGAGACCAACAGTTTCTCTGGTAGTTGGTGGAGACCAAAATTAGAGCTAAAGGTAGAGTAAATATTGAAATTACATATTCCAGGTGGATAAAAAAATGTTTTGATGTAGCCTGTCCACAGAAACAAAGTAGCATAATCCCGGATATATTATCTCATAGAGGATGTCGTTGAAAGAAAACTTTTCCAGCATGTTCACCAACTCCAGAACTTCATGTATGTGTGATATGTCTGACTATATGTTCTTGATATGTTCCTGGAGGTGTCGTTGTCATTTGTTGTTCAATCCCGTGTTCTCAGATGAAAAAAAAACAAGTAACTGATGGATGAATCATGAGTCTGAGTCAGCAAGAGATGATCCACATGGCCTGAAGCTGCTCTGAGCCACATGGACCGTCTCTCTGCATTTCTTTCTCACTTTCTTCGGACAATCAATCATCATCAACGTCTGCAAGAACTTTCACTCGGTTGGGTGCCAAATGGACACATGAGGCCGAATTAGGCAATCTACGAGTTTTCTCATCAACATCCAAGGAATTTCAACAGCATCAATAATCCTCTGGCAGGGATGTCAGCAGACCACAATTTCCCCAAAAAATACAGTCACACTTTTAGCATCGGAGTCGAGGAGATGAGCCAACCGACACTGAGCTCCAACACCTAGTGATATATCCCAACACAAAACACCGCAACAAGAGCACGGATTGGTGGAACCCGCGGGAGGACGGTCGTGATTGTTTCTTGATCCCAGATGTTCGACTGGAACGAAGTTTAGTGAGGAAAATGAGAAAATATTCATCTTTGTTTGATGTTAAACCTGGCTGCGTCGTCACATTTTAAAGAGGAAACCGTTTGAATAGATGACCGGCCAACAGATTCCAGAGCTTTGAAGCTGATCAGATGAGTCAAAAAGTCTGATTTCACACTTGCACTGAGTCTGGAGGAAAGTCTGCAAAGCTGCACTTTCCACTTATTCTCTGCGGGGCTGCTATCTTTATTTACGTCTTTGTTGTGATGCCAAAATAATACAGCTTTTCCACTGCTATTTCCTTGCTAATACCCGCAAACTTCTCGCTTAACCACAAGTGCCAGCTAAATACCTCCAGCCTCTGTCTCTTCTGCCCCTGCAGGGCATCAACTACACTTATGAAAACACGACTTCCCAGCTGCTTGTTTTCTCCGGTCTTCTCACGACCAGGAGAAAACTGAGCTCAGCAACAAAAGACACTTGAGGCGAGACCTCGACGGTGGAGATGTTTTTGCTCCCTCTGGCTCCTGTTTTGGTTTGGCCCTCATTCCAAGGACTTTGAAAACAAAAGCTGAACATTTGCTGCTGCCTTTTTATGCCAAGATGACACCGACATTGATCTGCTGATGGAACACCAACTAGAACTTGCTGATTGTTTGTTTCAGAGCTGATACCGAGACAAAACTTTCTCACCTACAGTAACCTTTTTTTATTCAATTTAACTACAGAAGCCAAAGTTTTGAAGAGCTGGGGATAGACCGATTATTGTGGCTGATATTTGGCATTTTTTCGATTGTATCAGTATTTTACCTCATTGATTATTGATGCATTAAATACTCTACTTCAGGTCTGATGCAGCCTTTTCTCTCTCTTTTTAGTCCCTCTGTGGTCTCAGAAATTGCAAAAAACTGAACAAGACATACAACTTGTTGCCACAAACTAGGAAAAAAGCTCCTCTCACAGTGGCTAATGCTATGCTAATTGCTAGCAGCTAAGTTAGAAGGCAGCCACAGATTAACCTGAAACAGAGTCTGGAAAACATTAATTGATAATGCAAAATATCTGGACCTTACTGGGAAATAAAAGTGAAATATTAGATCGCAGTCGAGATAATTTAATCACTCCTATCTCTATTTTAAATATTTAGTTACAGTCACCTAAATATGTAATGACATATGCCAGGTGGACAAAAAATGTTTTGATTTCCATTCTCTAAAGAAACAAGAGTATTGCAGAAGATCCAATCCTCATTATCAAAGAATCCGGTTGAAAGGATTACAGCAATAAAAGCTCCAATAAACTGACAACCAGCAGGCAAAGTTAGCAACTAGCAAACAAGAATAAAGTGTTTTAGCATAAACAAGCGAAAGAGAACAGTAAGTGGTTCGGGAGGTGGTGGAGACAAAAAATGGAGCTAAAAGTAGAGTGAATATTGGAATTACACATATCAAGTGGATAAAAAACATTTAGATTTAGCTTCTCCGCAGAAACAGGACAGTATTGGAGCAGATCTAATCATCATCATCAAGAAACCAAACCAGGAAATTAGCTACTTTCACAGTGGATAGTTGAGATAATTTAATCACTCCTATTTCTGTTATACATATTCACTTAAAGTTACCCTTATTTATGAAGAGCCTCACTATGAATGACAGGTTCTCTGATATCGCATGCTGTTAAAACATTACGTTTAATACATATTGGTTCCAAATATTGATTATAATCCTTTCTAGGCCCTTAATTACCCATACCGGTTGATCCCTAACAACAGCATAGCTAAAAATGGCTTGAAATTGGCAGAATCTTGGTTACAATAAGGAATGTTTACTCACAGATGTAGTAATACTCTCTGCCAGGGCGGAACTCGAAGCCCAAAGAGAATGGAGTGAAGAGCTGGAACTTCTCGGAGAACTTCAGCGGTCCGTTCGGCGACAGAGGTCGGTTGCACTCCCAGCGTTTGAAGCCCTTGGCGGTGTGGTCGCAGGAGCTGTAGCCGTCGTAGTTCACCATGTAGAGGACGTAGCGCTCAGCCCGGTCGTCAGAAACCGGGCTGGCGTAGTGCGGACAGTAGACGTCAAGATAGTCGTTGATGCAGACGTCGATGTGGTAGTCGCCTCGGTAGAATCTGGACAGAAAAACAGAAAAATCCAACATGAATATACATTCAGAGTGTTTCGTGTTGGAAAACATTAGCATAGGAAGCTGGTTTTAAGCATTTTGAGAGAAAATATTTGGTCAAAGTTGTTTTAAAGCAAATTTTGCTTAAATAATCTGCCTCCTAATGTCAAGTTTTTGGGTTTTTTTGTAATTTAAGCAAGTTTTGCTTTAATAATGTGTCTCTTATTGTTGTAGTTTTGGTTTCCTTTTGATTTAAGCAAGTTTTGCTTTAATAATCTGCCTCATAATGTATTTTTTAGTTTTTTTCTTTGGGAATTAAGCAAGTTTTGCTTTAATAATCTGCCTCCTACTATCATATTTTTGATTTTTTTTTGTGATTTAAACAAATTTTGCCTAAATAATCTGCCTCTTAATGTAGTAGTTTTGGTTTATTTGGGATTTAAGCTCGCATTGTATTTTTGGTTTCCTTTGGATTTAAGCAAGTTTTGCTTCAATAATGTTACCACTTAATGTCGTATTTTTTGTTTTTTCTTTAGGATTTAAGCAAGTTTTGCTTTAATAATCCGCCTCTTACTGTCTATTTTTGTTTTTTGGGGGGATTTTACAAGCCTTAAACTTTCATAAATGACTCCATACCCTCTTTTCTATGACTTAACGGTGCCCATTTGAGCTTTTTGAGCCCAATGGTGCTATAGACTAATATTTTCATGTACGCTCCCCCTCCGTTTCTTCACACATACATGAAAACAGACGACATGCATGTATTCCTGCCAACGGTTTCACACAATCCCACGGACTGACAGGTGGTAATAATGTGTCAGCAACGGCAGAGAGGAAGACTGTTAGCTTGGAAACATGGATGTAAACAATTCATGATTTGAAGCGATGTTTAAAAAGTCATCTTTGGTGATGTTTTGTGAGGAATTAACATGTTTTGGTGGTATGTAAAGGACACAAAGCAGCTTTAAGTCTGCATGTCAGCACTACCAGCCAACTGACTAATTCTCATTCTATTACTGGTTAAGGTGATTGTACTGCATGTCTAAATGGCACCATTATTCCCACAGCGGCGTCGCACAAAATGTGATCACTGGTTCTGACCTTTCTAATAATTTATTTACCCAACGAAGACGCGCTGAGCATGCATGCTCTCCGCTGCAGCCCGCTTTTATGTTGTGTGTTCACATTTGGCATTCACAGTCCCCGAAGCAGTGCTTTTTCGCTAAAGGCTACGTGAGCAGCAGCTGTTTAAGTGTGCAGGGAAGTTACTCATTGATTTGTTCGGGGAGTCTCTCGCCATCGTGTTTCGAGAGTTATGAACGCTCCAGAACCTCGATGACAAGAGATGATACTTTGGGTAACCGAGCGAGGCCGCGGAAAGAAGAAAAAGTTACCATATGTGCCGGACTGTGAGAGCTGCATCTCTGGTTTTGTTTACAGGATCCCATCATGTCGGTTCCAATCATCCAGAGACTCTTGTGAGGCTGAACCGAGTCCCACTTTGCAAAGCAGGAACCTCTCATGACGAGCGCCTGACAGTCCTAAGCCATATATCAATGTTAGTGCTCAGCGGCGATGACTGATGCTGGTGCTGAAATTAAAGTCCCCTAGCGTTACAGGGCTAATCCCCCAGTTAGCATGTGCCTTTAGCAGCTTTAAGAGGATCCCTCTGCAGAATGAGATTTTCATTAGGCCAATATGACAGCTTGATGGAGGAGCCCCTTGTGGAATCTGTGAGTCTGGGAAAGTGGGGCCTGTTCCCAAGCTTGGCCTTGATGCAGCCCCGAGATCTTTCACCTGATGGGAGCAAGAAAGAAGCCTCCAAGAAAGAAAGACAGAAAGACAGAAAGACAGAAAGGGGGGGGAGAAAGAAGTGCAACGGCGAGATATGCCAGGTATTCATTCCTGAGGAGAGCGATTGGAAACACATATTCCCATAGGCGGCGTATAAGGTTGCATTTGTGAGGCTTTTAGCGGAGACAGATTAGGCCTGGATGGGCGGCTGGACGTGTCTCTGTAGCTGCTAATGGCCTGCGGTTCGGTATCACTGACATACTGCGGATGTCTTCAATACTCCGCCTCTGTTCATTGACACAGCGAGGGCCGTCGGGGGAACCGTGTCGGTGCACGCAGCCGGCTGATGATACGATACGGGTGAACTCGCCGGGGGGCCGACTTCTAGCTGGCCGCGGATCAGATATTACGCCCACTTCTGGTGCGCTGGGAGTCGGAATCAGCTGATCTGGAGCCAGGTGAGGCCGACTGGGAGGGGCCCGTTCGCAGCTGTTGCCGCTGACATGCTCGGCAGGCATAAAGGGAGGTGTGTGCTCGCCACGGCCTGCTGGGGGTATCGGGTTTGTCACTACACAGATTGTAAATGTGCTGCAGGATTAGTTGCGGTCCTACTGGGCTCACGAGCGCCACAAATGAGCGGATGTGCGCACGATAGCGGGGTGTGCGAGCGTCTTGTGGCATCGTCAGCCATATCCTTAATCTTTTTCTCTGTCTAATTATAGTCTGGTCAAATGTGAAACCAAAGCTCTTGTTTTCTCTCTGTTTTTTTTTCTTTCCAGCACCAGCTGAGCACTTTGGCTCCAGGCAGCCACAGCATGGCCTCCCGTCGCCTCGGTTTCAGAGCAGCTTGCTGATATTATGACTAGCGGGGTCAGCGGGCTCCAACAGTATCACTTCTACAGCCAGAAGCACTGTGGGATCTCCTGCTTCGTCCTCCTGTGTGCAGCTCCGGCCTCGTAAGCCTGAGCGGCTGTCCATCAAACCCGACCGGGGAGCAGCGGCTCAGATTAGCCAGGATTAAGAGGAGTTTCTGACTGAGAGAAGGGAAAAAGTTTGTGACAGCGACTCTGCTCAGATATTTGTATTCAGATGCATGTAGATTGTGTCTGAAGTGAAAGCAGGTTCTACTCTCTGCATTGACAAGCATCTTGAAATTTGTCTCTGGTGACTGATTAGGTTTCACTCCTGCACTTAATGGAAATAAATGCATACTTCAGTCACTTCCTCAATGTGTTGGTGCCAGAAAATCAACAGAGCCTGAGCCCAGGGTGCCCCCTGAACTTCTCTCCACTAACAGAAACTACTAAAAGAAACCCTTCTTGCATAGAGCTAGTGACACCTTGTATGCAAAAACAAACTGCTCTAAACTCTGCACACATCACCTCCATTGTATTAAGACTGGAGGCACAAATCTCAATGATCGATATCTCTGCACCTGTGCAAACAACACCAAATCTGCCTGCATGGATGGAAACTACTAGAGGTATGTGAGAAAATAAGAAAAGCTCAAGCAAGAAGAGTTACACAGGAGAGACTGATAAAGTACCAGAAGCAAAAAAAGATATGATTAGAAACATGCAGTTTTGTAGCTACTTCTCGGACTGGATCTGATTTACCTACAATGTTATTAACCCTTAGATGCACCAGTGATTGGACTTACACTCTTCCATAAGTGGGATAAAAACGACCCATAGGAGAATCAATGTGTTTTTATGCCATTTTTGACCTTTTGGATAAGAATAATAATTTGTATTATTGCTTGTATGAATTTTTTGTCCACACAAGAATGAGTTCATGTTTGAAATATGTTTATTTTTCACTCTATTATTGGATTTTGAACATTTTGATAATTGAAAAAGAAGAATATTACACAGAACAGCAATAGAAGAATGTCAACACCCATTTTGTTGACATTTTTTCACTCTTTTCCTACAAGTTTGTGCATCACCTCTTATATGATATTATCAGTGATAAAGAGCTTGGGGTAGTAATACAAATATCACACTTTCTCTAAAAGCATAAAAGGGCACTTAAAAGATTAAATGGAATGGAATCAAAAACATTTTTTTGAGGAACAGCTGGAAAATGAAATGCTAAGAACTTTTCATTACAAAGAAAATGTTCAATTTCAGTGCAAAAGTTTCACAAAACTGTTAGATATATTGATAAATTAGTGCGTTTCCGTTTTGAAAGAAGCTGATTTTTACATGATTTTCTATGTAAACCTCTGTGTGCACATTATTTAGCTGCAGCATTATGCGTACACTTCTGCACTAAAAGACTCACAACACTGTAAATCACAATCTGACATCTCTATATGTCAGCAAAACAACACATAAACGGGAAAAAGTTACAGTAAGAAACTCATCAGTGCAACAACACTGACAGAAAACCCCTCATGACAATACTACACTTTATAAACGCTGCTGCATTTGAACTTCAGCTTGTCTGAATCCTGTCTAAACCTTCCGGCCATAACAGATCAATACGGACAAATTACTATAGGGTGCAGGGTGAAATTTTATGGGAAACTATCTGGAAAGTTTTGCAATAAATACCCACTAAAAGATGTTGCAGGGGGAGGGACGGGGATGAGGAAGGAAAAACCAAACCTCTTAGCAGACCTGATGCACTGGAAAAGCTGCAACTTTCATGCATGAATCTTGATCAAAAAGCTCAAATTAGTCCAATTTTTTTTGTTTTTCTTGCACATTGCATGCATTGCACCCCGACGCTGCTGCTTAGCGACTCATCCAGAAACATGCACGCCAGTCTGCTTGAGAAAAAAGCCCACAGTTTGTGCGATTGGTTTCTTATTTGTTTCTTTTGGCTGCTTCTTCACGGACTCTTCTAAACAGGGTCAAACATGTGCAAGCTGCATATGGACTGTAGGTGTTTACTGCAAAAAAAGACGATAAAAAGTGGAGTGCGGCGAGAGCGTCGCTAGATGAGCCAGATGTTTGCCAGATGGGGCTATAAGGAGGGTTTTTTTGAGTGGCACAAGTGAAATATTGATAAGACACGGAGCCGTAAACACAGTCAAGATGTAGAGGAACTTTACAACCCTGATGTCTGAAGGCTCTGAGAACATCCTTCACTCCTCCCTGCATCCGTTTAACCAGCTACAAGCCTTCAACAATCTTCTGGGATTCTTTGCTTTCATTAGCGATGAGATTTATTCTTCTGTTTTCTTCCTAATGGCTTTGTTGTTACAGGCTATTTAGTGAGTCATTAAGCTTTTGCAGGGCTGATCGAGGCAAGTGTGCTTTTTTTTTTCCTTTTCCTTTCTGCCGTTTTTATTCCGAGCAGCAGGAGGTGGTGAAAGCTGAGAGTTTTGATAGCAGGAGGCAGAAAAAGAGAAAACAGGGTTCAACAGTTCAGTTATAAATGTGTCATAATGACACATTAACAAAATAAAAGCACCTAAATCCTCCATCCATTCATCTCTGGGATTAATGATCCCTGATTGGCTGAATTACTCACAGTCAGTTAGAGGAGCTTATCAATGAATCAGTAACCGGAGCCCTTAACAAAACACGCATCTCTGGATAATCCCTCTTTTCACTCGGCTCCCTCACTTGTTTGCTTTTCTTTATCCCCTTCTGTTGTGTTTGACTCGGAGGCCCGGCTCAGGTAAGAAACGAGAGAGAGAAAGGTTAAAGAAAGAGGAGAGGAGCTGTGAAATATTTAACTTGGATTTTTCAGTATTTCATTCATTCCATCCGTGGGTCGGATTTTTATTTTCTGCAAGTTTCTCCTGGCAATCAACAAGTCAGCACAGCTCACTAAACGCCACAGTCTCTATTTACCGAGTGCCAGATTACCAAGATCTTTCCAGGAAAGTTGGAAGGGAAAATTCTTGGGAAATTACAGAACTGTAAATAACTGTTTTATTTCCCAACATGTGGGTTTAAATGATATTTCAATCCCTGCTGACGCTACCAGGAATTACATTCTGGTGGAGGCTGAATTCTTCATGTATTTACTTTTGGTTTTATTGCAGCGGATGAAGCTGCACACATCTGTGTTATTTTTTATAAGGATGCACCTGTCTCATGTTGGAAATCTGAATATTTGGAGTCTTAAAAAAATACTGGAGTCAGCTCACATCAGGTTATTTATAGAGGAACAGGTGCTGATCAGAAGTAAAGCAAAAATAAAAGCATAAATCAGTGTCAAAGCCTGAGTTCATGAATTAATTAAAGGGGTTAAAAATGGGTCTTTAGCTGAGATATGAAACTGTAGAATTTAAAATCAGCCAACGCTGGTAAACCTCAGAATTTGGAGAAAATATTAAATAATTGACCACAGTCTTCTTAGTATTCTCTCCATTCAGGCTGCTAGATACAGAACTGGAGAGAATGAAAAATAAAGCCAAGGTAAAAAATTTAAAAATGGGTGTAGAGATTTTTAAATGATGGAATAAGGGAAAAAGGACAGGAGTAAGGTGGTAGAAAAGACGTAGGAGGGAAGATAGGAGCAGAAAAAAGATAATGAAAGTGATAATAAGCAGAGGGAGGAAGATGATGATGAGAGGTTAAACTGGAAAAAGTGACCATGCAAAGTAGAAAACGGAGAAAAGAGGAAGAAACAGAAACGTGATGAAGATGAGAAAGAGGATGAACAAACCAAGATGAGCATAAACGGGAGGAAGGAAAGCATCAAAGGTGGGTTTTAAGTAGAAAATGTAAAATTTAAAATGATCCCAGGTTGCTGAATCTCCAAATTTGGAGAAAAATATAAAGTTTCTGACCTCACTTTTCTTAGTGTAGCTGCAAACCAGAACGGAAAGAAGTGGATAAAGAAGAGAGGGAATAAAAAATAGTTAAAACGGGGTGTAAAAGGTGCAAAATAGAGGAATGAGAGGAAAAGGAGGGGAAAGTAGACCACAAGATGGTAAAAAAAAGACGTAAGAGAGAAGATATGAGCTTATAAAGGACAATAAATGTGATAATAAGCAGGAATGTAGATGATGAAAACTGGAAAAAGTGACCAAAGGAAAAGAGGGAAAAGAGAAGAAAGAAGAGCTGGAACATCAGAAAAGTGAGCAAAAGTGTGAAGTACATGAGAACGGATGAGCAAAAACAGGCAGGACCGTATTAAAACTTTACTAACCTTATTAAAAATAATGATGCTAAACCCCCAAATTTTGAGAAAAATTACAGTTTTTGACCTCAGTTTTCTTTGTGTAGCTTCAGGCCTGAATGAAAAGAAGTGAAAAGAGGACAGAAGGTAGAAAGGAGGCGAAAGGGGTGTAGAGAGACTGATTTTAAGAAAGAGATGAAGCAAAACGAAGGGGTTGTAGTAGAAGAACAAGAGTAAGATGGTAGAAAAGATGTAGGAGAAAAGATGAGAGTTCAAAAAGGACAATAAAAGTGATCAACTGGAAAAAATAAGTAGCTAAAAAGGGGTGTTCAGAAGGTAATTTTATAACAGATACGGAGCAAAATGAAGGGATTAAAGTAGAAAGACAAGAGTAAGATGGTAGAAAAGACGTAGGAGAAGATATGAGCTTAAAAAGGACAATAAAAGTGAAAAATTGGAGAAAAGTGAGCAGAAAAGGTGAAAAAAGGGAGGAAAAAAGTGAAGCAAAGCAAGCAAATTTTGCAAAAACGTGAAATATTTAAACTCAGTTTACTTAGTGCAACTGCAAGCCTGAATGGAGAGAAGTGAAGAAAGAAAAGAAAGAAAAAAGCAGCTACAAGGTGGTGTCGAGATGGTGATTTTACAAAAACTATGGAGCAAAATGAAGGGATTAAAGCAGAAAGACAAGACTAAGATGGTGGAAAAGATGTAGGAGAGAAGATACAATCTTAAACAGAACAATAAAAGTGCAAAACTGGAAAAAATGAGGTAAAAGGTGGTCTCAAGATGGTGTGATTATATAAAAATATGTAGCAAAATGAAAGGATTAAAGCAGAAAGACGAGTAAGATGGTAGAAAACAATTAGGAGAAGACAGGAGCTTAAAAAGGACAATAAAAAAATTGGACAAAGTGACCAAGAAAAAGAGGGAAAATGGAGCAGAAACGGTGAAGAAATAGTGGGAAAAAATGACAAGAAGATGAGAAAGAAGGCGGTATAAAAGAAGATGAGAGTGGACATGAGTAAAGACAGCAATAGGGTTAAAAGTGGGTTTGAAGTTGACATTTAAAACAATAGAATTTAAAGTTGTCAAAGATTGGTAACCCCCCCAAAATATGACATATTTGATCTAAGTTATCTTGACAAAAGTGAAGAAAGAAAAGAAGGTAAACAAAAGTAGCTAAAAAGTGGTGTTGAGATGATTGTGTCTGTGTCTAGAAGAAAAACTGGAAAAAGTGACCAAAGGAGGAGCAGAAAAGATGAAGAAATAGTGGGAAAAAGTGACAAGAAGATGAGAAAGAGGATGAACGAAACAAGGCAGTGATGGAAGAAGAATGCAGACAAAATAAGAGGGTAGAAGAAGGTAAAACATGAGGAGGAGGAGGAGGAGGAGATGAAGCCTCCCGTTGTTTTCCTCCTGAACAGTCGGGTCAGATCAGAGGCAGCTTCCCAGCGTTCTTCCACAAAGATGACGAGATGCTCTCAGCCCACAGAAACACTTTAAACGCTCCGACCGCTGCTTCTACACAAACTCCCTCCATTTAAAACACAACCAGGGGCTGCAGTTCCCCTCTCTGCCTGCAGGGGGAGCGCCACCAGAACCAGGAAGTGATCAGGAGGTCAGCAGATGGGGTCCGTCCTGCTGCCCTCAGGGCTGGGAGGTCTCCATCCCCCTCCACCTGTCCCATCATTCACAGCCACTGGGAAGCTGAAGCCGTTATTACTGAGCCGGCTAATTACACACACACACACACACACACACACACACACACACACACACACACACACACACACACACATCTGTCCCAGGCCTCACAAACACACACTCCTAGACACATACAGCGCCTGCCAGAGGGCTCGGTCCGGCCGCTGACAGCACAGAGATGGGAAAGTTTAGTCGCTTCTCTGTTTCTGGGAACAAAACCAGAGGAGGTGAATAATTGGCCCCAGATTGGAAACACATTGAGGGAGTTAAAGAAGGAAGGATGAGGATGTGTGTGCGGATCCTGGTGGTCCGGAGTGTGCCAGCCGTCCCCAGCTGCAGCAGCGACACAAACACGGCGTTTATGTAAAGCTTCATGTATATTCTGGTCTGTATGCTGATGAGCTGCTGTGGTCTGAGCAGCTGCCAGCAGCTCAGAGAGAAAAACACACCAAAAAGATGCTTCCTCGCATGTTAAACGTTGGTTCCACGCCTCTTATTTTCAGGTCACACAATTCCTGGAATCTCCTCTGCGTTTTAGAATTCCTTGACAGAAAGAACAAACTGCTACAGCCTAGAATGAGTCAGGCCTACGTTTCCCAACATGCAACTGGTGTAGTGTCGCTTTTCATGTGCTAAGTTACTGCAGTGTCTCTTTATATGCAAATAACTCTTTATTTTATGATAATTTTATGAAATAATTCACTTTAAATGAACTGAATTGTGTCACATTTTTGTAACTTGCAGTTGCAAAACTAATTATTTTGAAAGAAAACCATGATAAAAGTATGAAAAAAATCAAAAACTACTAATGAAAATTTAATTGGAGTGAGTTTTTTTTTTTAAATGTTTCTTAATTATGGTAAGTAAGAACATAACAGAAAAACTAATTTTAAATATAAAAGAAAGCAATTTAAAGGGTTTTTAAAAGAACATTATTCAAATAAAAATTTAATTATTTTTCAGATAGTTGCTGTTATTTTAAAGAAAATTATGTATATTAATGATTGAAAAATGATAAATATTTTTTAACTATTATTTTACAGATTAAATTGCAAATAAAGTTTAGTAAAATCATAAACTAATTTACATGTTGACTTAAAAAAACAAAACAGGTCAAAACTATAAATAACATCCACACCTATAATCTATATTTTTGCAAACAGAAATGTACTGTTTTTATTTTATTTAAATTCACTAACTATATAATTATCTTAAAAATATTAGCCATTATTTAATAGAAAAATTATTTCCATGTAAAAAAAAGTAAAATTTGAAGAGCTTTTTTTTTTTTAGAGATTTTCAGTTTTGCTTAATTACAGACAATATTTAGAAAATCATAAAAAAAAACATGAATTTACAGGTTGACTAAAGAAAATAAAGGCCAAAACTGTAAATAATGTCCACATTAAAAATCTCTATTTTTATAAACAGAAATTTGCTCTTTCACAATGCTTGGCAATAAAATTTATTTTTATTTTTTTTAAAGTTTTACCATCTCTAAATAAAAAAAAAATACAATTATTTAATGGATCTTTCCAGGTATTTTTAAGAAAAATTATATTAATGGTAAAAAAAAAAGAAATAAAAAAATTCAGCTTTAATTTTTTTTACAGAGTTGTATTTTTTTATTCAACAATGAACTATTATTTCACAGATTTCTTGTTTTGTTAAATTGCAGATAATATTTAATAAAATCTAAAAAAACATTATTTATTTATACATTAATCAAAAAAACAAAAAAAAGGTCAAAACTGTAATTAATGTCCACAACAAAAATCTGTACAGTCTCAAATCAAATTTTTTTGAACATCTGACTGTAAAATTACACTCTTTGTACTATATTTAAGTCAAACAATATATATATATATATATTATATATTTGCTGTTATTTGAAAGAAAATTATGTACTAAAAATTTTAAAATTTAAAATAATTTTTAAGTAATTTTTAGAGTGATATTTATTTTACAGATTTTCCCTGTTTTGTGTATTTAAAAGAAAAAAGAAGGTGGATCAACTTAATTTTAATGAGTAGTCAAATTAAACTCATTTAGTGAGTGGTGAATTAAAATCCGTTTGATGGAAGAGGAAAAGCTGAATCCTTCTGTGGTCTGTTGGTCGAACATAATTTTATTAGCAGTTGTCTCAGAAAGATTGATGTAAATAGCTTTTGTGGAGTCCAGTGTTCATTTCTAGATTGTATAAAAAGCGTGAAGAAAAGCCTTTCTGAAACATCTTATTTTACGGCTATCTGGTAATTTACCCACAACAGCTGATCAATGTGTGTATTTCCAGACAATCACTTGATCTGAGCGACCTGAAGCTCAATAATGAATGATGATGCTGCACAAACTGAGCTGCAGAAGTGATTCTCCTGCTGTCTGACGTGGACAGAGCAGGGTAATCACTGACGAAGCTTTTCTGAAGTCAAACAAGAACCAGCAGCATCATGGGGTTGGTGTCCGTCAACACAACACAACACAACACAACACAACACAACACAACACAACACAACACAACACAACACAACACAACACAACACAGCAGGACTGTGTCATTCAGTCGCTGTAAAACCCCGAGAGGCCGACACAAACCCTCATAAACCCCCTTCTGCGCTCTTCAGGTTGCCATGGCGCCCGTTTACAGCAGAATCTGGGCTTTTCACAAACACATACCTGAGTGTGTGCACGTGTACACACTCACATATGAAACACACAACGACCACCAGGCCTCCTCCTGGTAAACAGCCTCGCTAACAGCAGTGGAGCGAGTTGTTTATTCCGTGGAAATGTTCCTGAACATCCAGGATCCTCCGTCAGACGCCATCGATCTGACACCGTAGACTGAGCTGAGGTCAGGGGTTAGTGACAGCCCATTATTCAGCCTCAGAGCTGCTGCTGGTCTGGAAGCAGGTGGAGGTCTGATGGAGAAACGTTCATCTAAAAGGCTGCCAAAGGTGGAGTTTAAAAAGTACATTTAAAAAAGCTCAATGTGCCGTGAAATGCTCTGTTTACCGCTGGACACTGCAATCCTATGAACAACTTGCTGTTATTTTACAGACTTTCCCTCTTCTGTTGAATGGTAAATATTGTTTGTTGGCTGATAATTGCAACACATATTATTTATATTAAACATGAAAAACTGTAAATGTTTTAGATGTTATTTTACAAATGAACTGCTTTGGTAAATTATACAAAATATCTGGTAAAATCACAGGAAATAAGCATTCAAAGACAGCAACCACAGGGAAACAAAAGTAACTTAGTGCAAAAAAATTCAATGTAAAATGCATCTAAAAAGAGCATTTCTTATTGCACTGACAGAAGTATTGCACAAATATTGACCAAACTGTCAAAGAATTGTTGCTAACCATTAAAAATAAGTGGCCAAAGCTGTAAATAACATCACAAATCTGTATTTCTACAATGATTAGTTGTTATTGTACACATTTGATTGTAAAATGACACATTTTCTACTGTATTTAAATCTGGAAAAATACAATTATTCTACATATATTTGCCGTTAAATTCAGGAAATATTATCCAGATAAGGTATTGAAAAATGGAAAATAATTTTTTTCACTGTTATTTTATAAATTTTTGTCTTGCTTTGTTAAATTATAGACATTGAGTGAAATCATAGAAATATTGGTCTAAATTTTAGTACAATGATACACCTGATTTCTGACAAAATCAATTTGAAAAAATAGTTTAAAAAACAGATAAATGTAAACATACAGTGAAAATCAACAATTGACTGTAAAATTACATTATTATATTATCTATTTCTTTTAAATAAGTAAAAAAACAACAACAATATTTCACAGATATTTGGGGTACTAAAGATTGAAAAATGTTAAATTATTTTGTGCTATTTTACTGATTTTTCCCCGTTTCGTTATTTAAAAAGGGGGAAAAATTGTTCAAAGTAAAAACTTGTGTTTTTGCTACCAATCATTAAGAGGTGATTAAAAGTGTTGAAGAGGAAAATCTGTTTTTAAAAAAAAAAAAAAAAAGATAAACATAAAGAAACTGTGAAAATCTCTTCTCGTTTTATCCAGAAATACACTTCATCAAAAGCAAAAATCATAAAAATCTAAGTGCATTATGTAAAAATAAACAGATATTAAAGTGAACACAGTGTTTGTCTGATTCCTGCAGTTTTGATAAGAACTTTTGTTAACTACATAGAAAATAAAAAGAAAATGAAGAGTTCCCTGTTTGATCGTATCATTTCTAGCAGTAACTTCATTTTTAATACCTTTCAGAACAATAACCTTAATAATCTTATCTTTAAACTGCAGATGTTTTCCTGTGATTTTCCCTCTTTCTGCTTCATATTCAGCTGCTTCTTTCTGTCCTGTTGCACTAAATGAGCTCCACTGCTTGTTGTTCTATCGTTTCAGTGTGAAGAGCTGAAAATAAACGGCGGCTGCAGAACATCCATGTAGGCAGATGTGATCACGATGCAAAAAATAGAAGCCAAAGCTGGAACTCGTTGCGTCCTGGCAGCGAATTTCAGCATTCAATGTTTATTTTTGGTCTGATTTACACTACTGTTCAAAAGTTTGCCAGGCAATTCCATGTTTTCTATGAAAACTCCCACTTTTATCCATGTGCTAACATAACTGCACAAGAGTTTTCTAATCATCAATTAGCCTTTCAACACCATTAGCTAACACAATGTAGCATTAGAACACAGGAGTGATGGATGCTGGAAATGTTCCTCTGTACCTCTATGGAGATATTCCATTAAAAATCAGCTGTTTCCAGCTACGATAGTCATTTACCACATTAACAATGTCTACACTGGATTTATCATTCATTTAATGTTATCTTCATTGAAAAAAGCTGATTTTCTTTCAAAAATAAGGACATTTCTAAGTGACCCCAAACTTTTGAACAGCACTGCATATTCTCTGAAATCAATCTAGAGGTCTGTGTAGCGCTTTTACCGTTTTGTAGTCTTGTCTGAATGTTAAGTTCCAATTATTACACCGAAATAGTCTCTCACAGTATCCCACAATGCACCAGGAAAACAGCTGATGGTCGCTAAACCAACTATACATACCAACATGCATTGCACTGAAGGGGAATGTTGGATGGATGAGAGTTTTTTGAGGACTGGTTGCGTTTCCACACATTTCTGATGCTATTTTATAATATTAAGACATATTTTATGGACTACATGTATTTAACTGGAGTGTATCAAGGCTACTGTAGCTCTAAATTCCAAATCAAAAACATTCTGTTGACCCCAAACTTTTGAACGGTAGTGTAAATTTGCACTATTTGACACTTTGATTTATTTCTTAATTTTGCTTATTTCTATCCATCCATTTATCTGTCTATCTATTTATTTCTTGTGCATTTTATTCTTTATTCATCTTATTATTATTATTATTATTATTATTATTATTATTATTATTATTATTATTATTATTATTATTATTGCCATTGTTGTTTCAGGTTTCAGGATATTTATATTATATTTTTTCATTATATACAATATTATATTTATTTTCCTGGTGAAAACTGGTGGCGCTTTTATTCTGAAGGTCCCACATTCTCCTGCAAAATTTTCCTCATAATTAAATAACTCTAATATTTTAACACGTTATACTGTGTATAATTGTGTTTATGACAAATACAAGTCTTGAATCTTTTTTTGTAGTTCATTTCTATGCACATGTGGACAACAAAAACACATTTTTTTATTCATGTGTTGGTTTCTTGAGTCGATTGGGAGCAGAAAATATACTAAAAAAATGCAGTGTGGCTGCTGGAAAACACAGCGGGATGCCTGAGCAGCGGTGGGTGTTTGAGGAAGGCCCCACCCGAAGCCTAACGCGTCCCTGATCCCGAGACGCCGACCCCTGACCTGCCTCCCCAGGGGCGACCCCAGCCCCCCCGAGCAGCCCCTATCGCTTTACTGCACCCCAGAGAGCCTCGGCCCAGCCCCACCCGGGGGCCCGACACACTCTGAACCCACGACCGGGAGGTGGAGGAGGAGGGACGAAGAAGGGAACCCGCAACGTCTGGACTCAATCACCCGCCCATGACAGGCCCTGCAGAGCTTTCACACCAGCACTTATCCACCAGTGAGGTCTAGCACACATCAAAGCCGGCCGGGGGTTGAGTAATAGGCGTTCTGCGGGGGGACGATGGCGAAACGCTCAGAAAGTCAGGGAAAAAAGCCGTTGTGCTCAAGGTTCTGAGAAGGAGCGTAGTGAAAGATCGACTCAGTGAAAGAAGAAGGCAAAATAAGGAAAATTTAAGGAGGGGAATTGGGAAAGCAGAGCACATCCTTGATTTAAAACTCCCACAGGTCCTGTATACGAGCTAGGAGGTCCGTGTGTGAGCGAGCTAACTGCTTTCTGGCTTTTATTTGTTTGGCCCAATTTCACATATAAAGCTCCAGCTCCCATCAGACTGGTGTCACTCTGGAGAGAAGCACTTTCATAGCTTTTCTGCATTTTTACCTCCTTAATTTCTCAAATTATTATCATCAACGTAACTCTAATGCTGCAAAATTCTCCTGGTGACTCTTTTATGTTGAAGGTCCACATTCTGCTGCTTATTTCCTGCAAACTTTCCTCAGAATTTCCATCAAAATTAGCGACGTAAATTGCAAGGATGTTTCGCAGTTTGGTGCTAATTACAAGGAAAATGGAGACTGTGGTTAATTAGTTGCCACCCACACTTTTAAAAAAAATAAATGAACACAACTATTTGCATCAGTCTTGAGTTATTGTGTTCAACCAACAAGCTATACACACTTTGTGGAATTAGTTTTTCTGCTATAATTAATTGAATTTTTAATGACTAGTCTTAAATGACTGAAACTGTCCAAGTTTGGTTTGAAATCCTAAAGATTTTGAGCCAATTTCATGAAGTTAACTGCATTTTAATTCAGTTTTAAATCAACAAATGCAGAAATTTGAGTTTAAATCACACATAAAGTTAAGTTGGTGCAATTATTATGTCAACACAACTCATCAAAATAGTGCCTTTTTATGTTGTGTACACAATTCAAAAGCTCTAGTTCCTAATTTCTGCAATTTCAAAGGTTTATCCAAATCAGAAGATTACAGCTTTTTATGTTACATTTATTTAAGTGATGGGAAAAGGTTCCTTTTTAACTTTTTAAAGTGCACTGTGCTCTAGTTTTAACAGAAAAATAATAGGAATTCACTGTTTTTATTGATTTAGAGTTTCCTAGAGAGACAGCAGACAGATGTGCAGCACTGAGTCACTTTATTCCACCGATATATTTTTCTATCTGTGCAGTGGAGCCGCTGACATGAATGAGTGGACTGACGGAGAGCTAAATAATGTTTATAGAGGAGGTCAGGATGAGATCTTTACTCACACCAGGGTGGTACAGAAACTCATGTCTTGTTAATTTGTTCTTTTCTGCATTACAAGTCGCTGTAGGCTGAATAGTGCATTTTCTGTCACTTTTATGGTCCACTTCTGCAGGAAAACTACCATGGAGAAGTGCACTATGGGGAATCATATATTATAAGCTTTTTATGCAGTCCTCAAGTGATTTAGGAAAAAAATCGGAAGCATTCTTTTTTTTTAAGTTTTGCTCTTTTAAGAGTTGATATTATGATTTAAATTAGGTTTCAGCTAAAACTGATTCATCGTTGGTTCAGTGGGGTGGCCAGACTTTATTCAAAGGAGGCTGTGGACACCTCTGAGATCCTCCCCTGCAACATTGTGCTACTAGAAGACAGTGAAAATGTGAGGAAAAAGTGAAATATTTACAAAAACACTGAATTAAAATTTAGTTATAATAAATAGAACCTGATGTTTGAACTTAAAAATGTGATAAAAAATGAATGTAGTTGGACTAAAGTTGGGTAATTAGCTAACGGGTGTTGTCTGAGGTGAGTTTTTTGAGTTAAATAAACTTGACATCCTAAGTTAAACCAACAACTATTCCTCCAAAATTAACAAACATTACCAGTTAGTTGGTGTTTGAAGCACATGCTAACTCACTACACACTATACATACTGTAAACCATGACTTAGAATATTACATACAGAGTACAGGTAGCATGTTTCTATGATCTATGTTTGCCTGAAACTACAAATTTCAAGAGTTTTACCTTTCAAAACAATGCATTCTGGGAAGTTTGCTAATATTCTGCATTATTAAGTTCGATAAATGACCTCTCAGCTTGCAAAATGTCAGAAGACAACAAAAATGACAAAGTTGGACTCATTTATCGCATTAAGCTAACGATATGTTTCTGCAGCAGGTTCAACAGTGCACCACATGCTAATGCTAACGTTCTAAAACAGAGTCAGAGGACTAGTTCTGCTCCCTGTCCGTCCCACAGCAGGCCCAGAAAAAACAGCACATGTAACATCATGTAAGGGCTAAACTTAGCAGCAGCCTCCAAGTGCTCTGCATGCCAGCGCTGAGCCGAGCTGCCCCACCTGGTCCGCTCAATCTGCCCCTGCACCCCTCCAACTCTCCACCCTCCAACCCCCCACCCTCCACTGTCCAACCCTCCAACCCTCCACCCTCCACTGTCCAACCCTCCACTGTCCACCCCTCCACCCTCCACCCCTGAACCCTCCAACCCTCCACCCTCCAACCCTCCACCCTCCAACCCTCCACCCCTCCACCCTCCAACCCTCCACCCTCCAACCCTCCACCCTCCAACCCTCCACCCTCCACCGTCCAACCCTCCACCCTCCACTGTCCAACCCTCCACTGTCCAACCCTCCACTGTCCAACCCTCCAACCCTCCACCCTCCAACCCTCCACCCTCCACCCCTCCACCCTCCAACCCTCCACCCTCCAACCCTCCACCCTCCAACCCTGCAGCCCTCTCTCCCCTTGACACAGAATGTCTGTCAGAGTTTCGTCCATCAGCCTGCAAACCGGAGACCACGTCAGATCTGCGCATACCGCCTTAACGGAGCTCCACAGCTCGGATTCGCACGCCCTCAGAAGTCCACGCGGCTCAGTTTCGCCTTAACAGAGCTGTATTTCATATTCACACCCGCTGCAGCATTCCGGTGTGAGGCCACGTTCCTCATTCACGTATTCGGCGCCACGAGAGGCCGGCGCTCGGTGAGGTAATGGCCCGTCTTTTGGGGGCTTCCAGTGGGCAAATTTCAATGCATATAAAACGGTTCCCCACTGCTACAAATGGAGCCCAGAAGGTGCCCCAAAGTTTCTAACCCACGTGAATACATATATATCTGCTGATGCTCATGCAGACGGAGGCAGCGGGAGATAAAAGTTTAGAAGGATGAATAATAAACACACACGGTTCTTTTATCCTGAATCCAAACTAGAAAGACGTCATCTTTTAACCATTCATGCAACAAAAAACATTGACAATTAAGTTTTAAACACCATTATTCCATGTATAATGTGAGTAATGGTTTCAATTTGCATGTTTTTTCTTTTTTTTGGCAAAAATTTGTTCCACTCAAATCTGTGTTTGCTGCCGTGTATCTAGAATGACTGTTCTGGCAAAAACTGAGAATTTCAAATTGGGTTGCTGACAGGAAGCTCAAAGCCAGCAAAATTAAATGTTTTTTAACAATTTACGGTAACAAAAGTGACCCATAATTAAGTTTTAAATGCTTAAGAAACACTCTTTTCCATGTGTGATGTCAGAATAATTTAATTATACTTTCAGTCAAATCTGTGTGTAGAATAACTTTTTCTGCAAAAACATTTCTGAGAATTAAAAAAAAAAGTTAAAAGTTTGCACTTCAGTTTTATTGGGGTGCAGACAGGAAGTTGAAAACCTGGAGAAACTAAATCAAAATTACCTGTACAGCTTGAAGCTCTAAAGGAGAAAGAACGTGACTCTTGGTATGTTGCTGCATTTTAATTAATTTTGTGCATTTCAGTATGTTATGGATACTTACAGTGGCGGCGGCAGCTAAAAGTTTAGCAAGAAGACTAATAAAGGGACACACCTCTTCCATTTTGAACAGTATCTAGAAAAATGTGCTTTTTAAACTAGACAAGACAGCAAAAGTGACCCATATTTAAGCTTTAGATACTTAAAACTACTATTTTTCCATATTCCATGTGAGAATTTGTATGTTTTTTAGCAGATGTTGTTTATTTAGTATAACTATTCCTACAAAAACACATTACTTTTGAGAGTTTCAAATTAAAAGTTTCACCTCAGTTATAATGGAGTGGAGACAGGAAGCTGTAAAGCATCTTTTGTCATTTGGGCGCCCTTAAAGGAATCTTATGTGTTGTACTTGTTTGGAAGAAACACTGTGTTGTCGATAATGTGGTCGACTGTGAGCCTCCAGCAGGGCGTTTCCAGCTCAAAAAACCCTCCCTGGATAAATAAGTTAAGGATAAAGACACACATATGAACCCATCCGCCCACATTTACGTGCGCTGTGCGGACAGAGCTCGTATTATTCTGAGCCAAAGGGCCACGGAGAGCAGCAGAAATCTGGCCCAGGAACCCGGCAGACCGGTCCGATACGCTGCAGCGGCTAGAAAAACATCACCAGCTGCTATCCGACAGCTGATCGACATTAAAAACCGAAGCTCTCGCACACGCAAACACGCCTTTTTCTTCCAAGCGTCGAACAAACTCACATCCGAGGAACATGTGCTCGTCCTCCTCGGCACCTGACGCACATCCGACCTTCTCTCCGGCCTGAACTTCACCGCTGACCCCAGATCGGCTATCAGCGCCGCCGTGAGCTGAATCCAGGGGAGAAAAAACAAAAACTGCGGATAGGAACCACATGTCAGCAGCTGCGCGTCAGTTGGAGGAAGGATTTACTGCGTCTATGTGATGATGGAGAGGGCCGTAAAGCAGAGATAGGGTTGATAGATCGCCGTCCATCTTTGAAAGCACAAGCAGACGACTTCTTCACCTCCACACCTCGGCGAGAGGGAATCAGACAGATGTGTATCTCTTTTTACGACAAGCCCAGCACTGGAAATCTCCCTTCCTCCCCCCTTCATTTACCACCACATTTCTACACGTACAGTAATGTGCCTGGGTTAAATTAGGCATTTGGCGGCGACCGAATCCTCCCCTCCGCCCGTCATTACGCTGTATTTTGGGGAGCAGACTGCAGTGATTAGCCCTAGCCTCTGAACCGTGGGCCACCTCATTTAACACACCACTTGGTGTAATTGTTATTGGAGTGGAGATGCTAGCCTGCTGTTCAGCCTGCAACAACTCTTTCTCCTCTCTCCTCCGTCTCGGGCTGACAGTTGCTGCTGGCGACG
Organism: Amphiprion ocellaris; assembly: GCF_022539595.1. Lineage (NCBI taxonomy): Eukaryota > Metazoa > Chordata > Actinopteri > Pomacentridae > Amphiprion > Amphiprion ocellaris. Next base: position 29,286,042 of record NC_072782.1, on the reverse strand, counting down.
CCGGGTTGTGAGTTGGGAAAGAAAAGGGAAAAATTAAGATTTTGGCAGAGCCTTAACCGAAATGTTTGATCGGAGGCCAAGAATTCAGTTGAAGAGATAATTTGTTGAGGCAGAAACGTGGAGAAAGAGAGAAGTTTTGTGACTTGCAGGTTGTTTCTGTAGCTGTTGTTTCTACAACATTTTAATTAGAGTTGTTAAGACTTTCACTCAAGCCAAGTTTTTGATTAAAAAAAGTTATGACTGGTATTTTTATTTTGCCAGTTTCTCTATTTGTAATTACCTTTCTCTGCAAAATGTCATTTTCAGTTTTGCTGATGAGACTCTGGCGCCAGAAAAAAGACCACATTTTGATTAATGTACCACTTTATATAGGTGTGGCCTTGTCCTCAGTGATAGAATCTGGTTTGAGCATAAACTGTATACAAAAGATGGTTGAAAGGTGAAGCCAATGCAGAAACGCCGTAAACCTGCATTCTCTCTAACAGCCAGCAGGGGGCGACTCTTCTAATCAGTTTGTATGAGAAAATGACTCGAATTTTAACTTGATTTATTACCTCAGTAAACATTTTCCTGATGAGTTTATGGTCTCAATCTTTAGTTTTAAGACTTTTTAAATACAGCATGATGCTTTTTCAGTAATTAATGGTTGCATATAGAGAAAAATAAACAATAAAGCAGGTTATGTTTTCAGTTCAGGTTTCAAAACTGTACTTCACAAACCAATGGATGAACTCTCTGTTGCTCTATCCATCCTTTGGATACCGCCTATGGGTTTTGTTCTTTTTTTTTTTTGAAATATTTGACCAATCAGAGAAGCTTTTGGTTTAAGCATAAACTGTACATCAAAGGTGGTTGAAAAGTGAAGCCAAAGCAGAAATGTCTGAAACCTGCATTCTCTCTAACAACCAGCAGGGGGTGATTCCTCTAATCAGATTATATAGAAATCTATGAGAAAATGACCCAACTTCTAACTAGATTTTTTACCTCAGTAAACATTTTTCTAAAGAGTTTTTGGTTTAAATTTTTAGTCTTAAGACTTTCTGAATCCAAGATGTTGTTTTTTTTAGTAATTTATGGTCCCATTCAGAACAAAATAGACAATAAAACAAGATGTTTTAGGTTGAGGCTTCAAGACAGTACTCCACAAACCAGTGGGTGAAATCTCTGTCACCATATCTATCTTTTAGATTCCGTCTATGGGTTGTTTTTTTTTTTTTTTTTTTATAAATATCTTACCAATCAGAGATTTGTAGGCGGGGTTAAAGCTACTTTATGTAGAAATCTGGCTGAAGTCTTTTTCTAAAGCCAGAAAACTGAGCCAGGAGTGGGTGCAGGAGTCTATTTTAAACTTTAATTACTTAAATTACAATATCCTGAAGGATTAATATGGATTTTTTTGCCCAGTGACACCAGAATAATGCAGGCAGCTTTAACAATGGAGATTTCAACTATCGACATACAGAGCTAGCAAACGCATTTACATCCATTCAACACAGCGGCAAAAAAATGTTTGCAAAATGTCAGTTTTAAGTGGAGACAGTGTTGTAAATGTCGGTGTGGTTAGCGGCACCTGCTAATCGCTACCAAAGCTTAAATGTCAGTGGAAAATGGCATTAGCAGGACACATGGGCAACATCACTGCTTGGTTTCATCATCACAGAACAGAACAAACCTTCTATAAAATATAAGTCGTGAAACAAAACCATTTCCGAGTCTAAGTGTCAATTAGGAAACAACACATGCATGTAAATACAGGATCTAATGAAGTGGATGCTGGGAATCTGGAAGACAAAGTGTAGCTGCTGCTGATCGTTATCTTCAGTCTTCTTTATTGGAACAATATGCAACAATAAATTCGCTAAGCAGCTCGTCTTCTGTTCTACTTCCAACAAGAACAGCTGCTCGAGGCCTGTTTTCTGCCCCCGCAGGTCAAAAACACGTTCATTCCAAACGGAAATCTGCTACTTCCTGTGATAATCAGTAACCAGATCAATTGCCAGTTCAACCCAGACATCTGAAATCTTTAACTCTTAATGCTGCCAAAGGAACAATCGTGAATAAATTACGAGCAGCGCAACTTTAAGGTAATTTTTTCCACTATGATATTCCCTAATTGATGATTTTGTGGCTCAGTCTCTCAAAAATAAGTCTGACTTTGCACCCATTTGCCACATCACAAAAGATCTACCGGGTATTAATATTAACAGACATCATTTTAAAATCATGATATTGAATTTATAATGGCCCGGAGAGACCTGAAAAATCCTCACATCAGAGCTTCCCGGGGTGGTTTGACAGAGAAAAAATGGGGGGGGTGGAAAAAGGAGGAAGGAGAAAATTGAAAATGAAAGATTCAAAAGAGGAAAGAGCCAAAGCAGGGATGGAAACGCATCGGATGGGGTGGAGCGTTGGATAAATACACTCCCTCCGACTGAACGATCCCTCATCCACCCCCTGGAGAGCCGGACCTGCCATCTTCACCCTTCCTCTCTGCTCACTTTACACCACTTGGTCTCTACATCTGCTCCTTGCATCTCCTGAAAACCAGCCTTCTTCCTCTTTCTGCCCTTTCACTGCTATTAGCAAGCCGCCCTCTCCTCCTGTCCTAAATGGCATGCGACCGCCATTATCACCTTGTGGAAAGAGCGCCGTCATCATGTGTGCCATCATTTTCATCCATAACCATTAGGACCATTGTAAAAAGATACGACCACTCACGCGGCGTCTTCAAATAATGGACTGAACTGCAGCTGCTCACCAGCACCGGCAGACGCTGTCATTACTTTTTACGACTTTGAGTACTTTGGCCCTTAATGTACATCCTTCCTGCCCTTCGGTGTTTGAAGCCGGAGGACGGCGGAGGGGAAAAGATTAGACCATCCGGTTTATCAAAACAGCCACAGGTTCGATCTCTGCACCAATTACCGAGGGCTCCGAGGAAAGAGTTCAGGAGCTCGATCAATGCTGCTGTTATTGGAGCGGCGGCTCAATAAACCGGGATCCTGTTTCATTAGAGTCACATCATGATGTGCTGCTGACCTGTCACCAGGAATCACTCACTTACACATTAAGAAAAACCTGCTCATGCGTGATTGGGTTAACGGTTTGCAAGACAGGTCTCTGTGGAAGCAGAAAATGTTCCAGAAATGCAAAGAAAAAACGTGAAGAAGCCAGTGGAAGACTTTTATCTTTGTCTTGCACTTAGAACAAAAAACTTGTGAGTAGAGGTAGACCGATATATCGGCCGGCCGATATTTTGGGCCGATATATGGACTTTTTTCAATATCAGCCATCGGCCAATATTTACAAATAAAAAGCCGATTTGTGATCAGGCACCCGTACGGGCAGCTGCAGCGACCGCTTTTCCCTTAGAAGGACCCCGGGCACTCAGAGAGCGGAGCTAGTGAGTCAGGCAACAACAAGCCTCGCTCCACACCTGCTTATTTGTTTAAAAAAAAAAAAAAAAAACAGGTAAGAGATTTGTTTCTTGGTAAGAGAGAAAATGCAATGTTGATTTAGCCTTTAAAAGTCTTTACTGTGTGATCATCAAACTGTAAAAGTTAGCTGTTTAAGTTTTAGTGTCAGCCTCAGGCATACAAGCAAGTGAGAATGTGAAAGTAAATCTGTGGATGCACTGTGTGTGTGTGTGGTGTGCGCCTATGCCCAGAGCGAGGCTGCTGCACGTCCCTCATCTGCACACCCAGCGTCCGTATGTTTATATTATCTAATAATACTAGCAGCCCCCCCCCCCCCCCAATCCTTAAAAATCGGCTTCTACAATCGGCTTTAGATATCAGCCGTCGGCTGAAAATTTTTTTAAAAATCAGTATCGGCATCGGCCTTTGAAAATCCCATATCGGTCGACCTCTACTTGTGAGGTTGCGTCCAAAATGATCCACTATCTAGGAAGCTCGTCAACAAAACTAACATTTTTAAACATAATTTGAGTCTCGGTTCTATTAATTACATCTTTGCTGTTGTTTAATTAAAACATATAAGATGCTGGCTAAGCTAGTGAACCAAGCAGCATTTTTAAGCTAAATTCACAGCATATTAAGCAAAATTAATCAATAAAAAATTACTTTTTGCTTTGTTTGTGCTGTGATTCATCGCTGTGCTGCCATTAAACATATGAAAATGAATTATTGAATTAAACTGTTATATTTTTGCACGATAACTTGTGGATTTCTCTCGTGCCTGTTGTTATTTCTATAAGTTCCACTTATAGAAAAAACACTAAGAAATACATCTAAATACTATAAAATACATGTTAACAGCATAAAATACATCTAACTACTAGAAAATACAATACCAGAAAATATGTCTAAATACTTTAAAATATGTCTTAATGCTATAAAATACGTTTAAATTATATAAAATACATAATGACATATTGAATAATACGTCTAAATACTATAAAATACGTCTAAATACTAAAAATACAATAAAATACACCTAAATACTATAAAATACATCTGAACACTATAAAATATGTGTAAATACCATAAAATACGACAAAGTACTTTAAAATACATCTTAATAAGATATGTTTAAATACTATAAAATACATCTTAAGAAAACAAAATACATTTTATTCCAATGAAATACATCTAAATACAATAAGATAAATTCTATCAAATCTGTCTTAATACTATGAAATATGTGTACATATTATAAAATACATCCAAGTACTATAAAATATATCTTAATAACAGATGTCTAAATACTATAAAAATACGCCTTGACACGATAAAATGTGTGTATATTACAAAATACATCTTAACAACACAAAATACATTTAAAGCCAATGAAATACATCTAAATACTACATGTTAAACTCTATAATGCATCTTAACCAGCTACCGGTCCTTAATGCTAACGAGCTAATATATAGCAGCTGCAACGTTCGACATTCTTCACCAGTTTAGTTCAGTTTGATATTGAACACCAACTACAAAAAACAGCTGATGTTATTGTCATAAGTTCATAATTAAACTTCAACCTTATGCTGTGCTGCTAATTATAACATTAATTAAAGAACCGCCACCGTCAGAGGACATCAGGGTGAATATGTGAACCGAATTCACACTGATTTCTCCTCCATTACGCTTAAAGACATAAATGTTAACCTCGTGTCGGTGGTACAGTCAACGGGATTCATCCTCGGAGAGCCGCGAAAGTCTGCACAAGATTTAATGGTCTGTCTAATGGTCGGTTTGTGAGATTTATGGATATATCAGGACCACAGCTGTGGAACGAAAGGCCCACTTTGATATCTACACACCCGTGTGACTGCTTTCTAGAAGGGAGGAAGATGGTGGTTACTTGTTCTGTTATGAACCTATGGCTTCCATTCAAACCCACCATATACGATGTTAAGTATAACAAAAACTGACGTTGACACGTTGTATGTTTGAAATATTGGTTATTTCTGAACACCAGACACCTTTAAAGGTCAGTTTTTGCTGTTTATGTGGCAAAACAATAAAGCAACACCTCAAAATATGTGCTGCTAATCAGTGTAATTTAGTGAATCCATAATTAAGAATATTAACTAATAATAATAACAATAATTGAGCTTGAGTTTGCACCACCCTGGAGCCAAAACAACAACTGGAGGCCAAATAAAGCACATGAAATTAAGATGAAGGTTAAAACAAGATACTAAAATCCAACAATTTCAATAACAAAAAGCCTAAGGAGCAACTAAAAACCACGTCGTCACACAAAAGAAAGTCTAGAAAATAAGTTCTTGAAAAGAAGTCACCGATTCTGTGAGTGTTATCTCCTCAGGCGGGTCTTTTTGCAAAGCCGAGGGGTCCTGACGGCAGAAGCTGGGTCACCTATAGATTTAAATGTCGACTTTCTGAGCAGCCAGAAGGATGAAGAACCCACCTGAGGACCTAAAGCTGCGAGGAGGCTCAACGTTTCTGCATGTAGCTCCACACCAGACCCAGACGGGCTTTAAAGGTGACAAGCTAAAATCTGAAAATCAATTCAGATCAATGGAGAGAAGCCAGGAAGCAGTGAGTCATTTTAAACTAGTAGGAGATGAGAGAAAGACTGAGGAAGTTATAGTAGTCAAGAACAGAGGGAATAGAAGAGGATTTCCAGGTGTAACTGGCAGAGCACTGGTTTAATTCTGGACATTATTCTTGATTGAAAGGGGCTGAATTCGACAAAGTTTTCAGTCTGTGGTTCTAAATTCAATAGTAGCTCCAAATTTCTAGTACTTTAGCAGAGAATGGACAAAGGATTAAGTTTATTTGTTCGTTTTCTGCCTTTAACTCCTTATTTACTTACTTATTAACAACACTGAGTGATTGTGGTTGTAAAAGAAGTCATTTATTTCATTTGTTCATTTTACGCCTTTTAACCCTTTAATTACTTATTTTTTAAGGTATTTCTTGCATTTAGTTACTATTACAGTTAGAATTATTATTACTTTTAGCCTCATTTTAATGATTTTTACCCTCTATTTTTCTTTTATTCCACTTGTTCACCATCACCTCAAAGCATCAGAGAATCCTTCTACCTCTACATATTCAAGAAATCTATAAAGACATATCTTTTTAACGCTGTCCACAACTAACAATGTAAGTATATACATATTTTAGGTTCATTTTCAAGTCTTTTAGTGTCATTTTCGCATCTTTTTGTGCCATTTTTTCATCTTTTAGATTCATTTTTGAGTATTTTAGTGTCAGTTTTTTTGCGTATTTTTGTGCAATTTTTGCAACATTTTGTGGCATTCTTGCATCTTTAAGGTACATTTTCGAGTATTTTAGTGTCATTTTCACGTCTGTTTGTGTCCTTTTTGCATCTTTTAGTGTCACTTTGGTCGCTCTGTGTCGACTAAAATGACAAAATGAACAAAATGTGTAATATAAATTTTTCTATGTGCTCCTAATCTTCACTTGGTTTATTTATTCATTTATTTTGCATCCTTGCCTATTTTGTAAAACATTTTTGGGTTTTGAAATCCCTATATTATTAAAATTATTACTATTATTATTATTATTATTATCATCATTCCTTAAATAAATATTGCATTGTTGGTGCATAGATTTTTTTGTATTATCTTGCACATCTTTTACCATTTTTAACTTTATTTTTGCACTTTTGTCTCTCTTTCCGTCATTTCTCTTCTGTTTGGACTGGCTGATTTTTCATTTAAATGTTTTTTTATCTGTCTGTAAAACACTTGGTAAACTCATGCAAATTGTGCTGGCTGATGACATAAGGTGCCAAAATTGCTAATATTTCCACTAAAGCTGTAAAATCCTCAGTATGTATAGAAGCAGTTCTGTTGAGCAGAGCTAACTAGGCTGTAGAATTAGTGGGTTTTGATGATGTAACATTTTCTACTGCAATAAAGTTGTAGAATGACACAGTAAATTGAATTTAACAATGATAATCTGTTGCTTTTCCAGGTTAATACACAAATGCAAGTATATCCTAGAACAACTAAGGCTGCTGTAACA